>NC_052146.1:272563101-272813885 GCF_902713615.1 Scyliorhinus canicula | reverse complement strand
CAGTATTTACAGGAGAGAAGCAGATGGGAACAGTGTCTTCAGGAGATAAGGTGATGGGAACAGTGTCTACAGGAGAGAATGTGATGGAAGTAGTGCCTACAGGAGGGACCGTGATCGGAACAGTGTCTACAGGAGAGAATGTGATGGGAACAGCGTCTCCAGGAGAGAAGGTGATGGGAGCCGTGTCTACAGGAGGGAAGGTGATGGGAACAGTGTCTTCAGGAGAGAAGGTGATGGGAACAGTATTTTCCGGAGAGAAGGTGATGGGAACAATGTCTATAGGAGACAGGGCGATGGGAACAGTGTTTTCCAGAGAGATGGTGATGGGAACAGTGTCTACAGGAGTGAAGGTGATGGGAGCAGCGTTTTCAGGAGAGATGGTGATGGGAACAGTGTCTGTGGGAGAGAAGGTGATGGGGACAGTGTTTTCCGGAGAGAAGGTGATGGGAACAGTGTCTTCAGGAGCGAATGTGATGGGAATAGTGTCTTCAGGAGAGAATGTGATGGGAACAGTGTCTTCAGGATAGAAGATGATGGGAACAGTGTCTACAGGAGTGAAGGTGATGGGAGCAGCGTTTTCAGGAACGAAGGTGATGGGAATAGTGCCTACAGGGGGGACCGTGATCAGAACAGTGTCTACAGGAGAAAAGGTGATAGAACCAGCGTCTACAGGAGAGAAGGTGATGGGAACAGTGTCTATAGGAGAGAAGGTGATGGGAACAGAGTTTTCCGGAGAGAAGCTGATGGGAACAGTGTCTTCAGGAGACAAGGTGATGGGAACAGTGTCTTCACGAGAGAATGTGATGGGAACAGTGTCTACAGGTGAGAAGGTGATGGGAACAGTGTCTTCAGGAGAGAAGGTGATGGTAACAGTATCTAGTGGAGAGAAGGTGATGGGAACAGTGTCTTCAGGAGAGAAGATGATGAGAACAGTGTCTACAGGAGAGAAGGTGATGGGAACAATGTCTTCAGGAGAGAAGATGATGAGAACCATGCCTACAGGAGAGAAGGTGATGGAAGCAGTGTCTGCCCGAGAGATGGTGATGGGAACAGTGTCTGTAGGAGAGACGGTGATGGGGACAGTTTTTTCCGGAGAGAAGGTGATGGGAACAGTGTCTACAGGAGTGAAGGTGATGGGAACAATGTCTGCAAGAGAGAAGGTGATGGCGTAGTGCCTACAGGAGAGAAGGTGATGGAAGCAGTGTCTTCAGGAGAGAATGTGGTGGGAACAGTGTCTGCAGGAGAGATGGTGATGGGAAGTAGTGCCTACAGGAGGGACCGTGATCGGAACAGTGTCTACAGGAGAGAATGTGATGGGAACAGGGTCTACAGGAGATAAGGTGATGGGAGCAGCATCTACAGGAGATAAGGGGATGGGAACAGTGTCTTCAGGAGAGAATGTGATGGGAACAGTGTCTTCAGGAGTGAATGTGATGGGAACAGTGTCTTCAGGATAGAAGATGATGGGAATAGTGTCTGCAGGAGAGAAGTTGATGGGAGCAGTGTCTTCAGGAGAGAAGGTGATGGGAACAGTGTCTACAGGGGGGACCGTGATCAGAACAGTGTCTACAGGAGAGAAGGTGATGGGAGTAGTGTCTACAGGAGAGAAGGTAATCAGAACAGTGTCTATAGGAGAGAAGGTGATGGGAACAGAGTTTTCCGGAGAGAAGGTGATGGGAACAGTGTCTTCAGGAGAGAAGGTGATGGGAACAGTGTCTACAGGAGAGAAGGTGATGGGAACAGTGTCTATAGGAGAGAAGGTGATGGGAGCAGTGTCTATCGGAGAGAAGGTGATGGGAGCAGTGTCTTCAGGAGACAAGGTGATGGGAACAGTGTCTTCAAGAGAGAATGTGATGGGATCAGTTTCTTCAGGAAGGAAGGTGATGGGAACAATGTCTACAGGACAGAAGGTGATTTGAACAATGTCTACAGGAGAGAAGGTGATGGGAACAGTGTCTAGAGGAGAGAAGGTGATGGGAACAGTGTCTTCAGGAGAGAAGATGATGAGAGCAGTGTCTACAGGAGAGAAGGTGATGGGAACAATGTCTGCAGGAGAGAAGGTGATGGGAGTAGTGCCTACAGGAGAGAAGGTGATGGAAGCATCGTCTGCAGGAGAGATGGTGATGGGAACAGTGTCTGCAGGAGAGAAGGTGATGGGAGTAGTGCCTACAGGAGAGAAGGTGATGGAAGCAGCGTCTGCAGGAGAGATGGTGATGGGAACTGTGTCTATCGGAGAGAAGGTGATGGGGACAGTGTTTTCTGGAGAGAAGGTGATGGGAACAGTGTCTACAGGAGAGAATGTGATGGGAACAGCGTCTAAGGGCAGAAGGTGATGGGAACAGTGTCTACAGGAGAGAAGGTGATGGGAACGGTGTCTTCAGGAGCGAAGGTGATGGGAACAGTGTTTTTCGGAGAGAAGGTGATGGGAACAATGTCTATAGGAGACAGGGTGATGGGAACAGTGTTTTCCGAGGAGAAGGTGATGGGAACGGTGTCTACAGGAGTGAAGGTGATGGGAGCAGCGTTTTCAGGAGAGAAGGTGATGGGAGCAGCATCTACAGGAGATACGGTGATGGGAACAGTGTCTTCAGGAGAGAATATGATGGGAACAGTGTCTATAGGAGATAGGGTGATGGGAACAGTGTTTTCCGAGGAGAAGTTGATGGCAACGGTGTCTATAGGAGTGAAGGTGATGGGAGCAGCGTTTTCAGGAGAGAAGGTGATGGGAGCAGCATCTACAAGAGAGAAGTTGATGGGAGCAGTGTCTTCAGGAGAGAAGATGACGAGAGCAGTGTCTACAGGAGAGAAGGTGATGGGAGTAGTGCCTACAGGAGAGAAGGTGATGGAAGCAGCGTCTACAGGAGAGAAGGTGATGGAAGCAGCGTCTACAGGAGAGAATGTGATGGGAACAGTGTCTTCAATGAGAGAATATGATGGGAACAGTGTCTACAGGAGAGAAGGTGACGGGAGCAGCGTTTTCAGGAGACAAGGTGATGGGAGCAGTGTCAACAGGAGAGAAGGTGATGTGAGTAGTGTCTTCAGGAGAGAAGATGATGAGAGCAGTATTTACAGGAGAGAAGCAGATGGGAACAGTGTCTTCAGGAGATAAGGTGATGGGAACAGTGTCTACAGGAGAGAATGTGATGGAAGTAGTGCCTACAGGAGGGACCGTGATCGGAACAGTGTCTACAGGAGAGAATGTGATGGGAACAGCGTCTCCAGGAGAGAAGGTGATGGGAGCCGTGTCTACAGGAGGGAAGGTGATGGGAACAGTGTCTTCAGGAGAGAAGGTGATGGGAACAGTATTTTCCGGAGAGAAGGTGATGGGAACAATGTCTATAGGAGACAGGGTGATGGGAACGGTGTCTTCAGGAGAGAAGGTGATGGGAACAGTGTTTTTCGGAGAGAAGGTGATGGGAACAATGTCTATAGGAGACAGGGTGATGGGAACAGTGTTTTCCGAGGAGAAGGTGATGGGAACGGTGTCTACAGGAGTGAAGGTGATGGGAGCAGCGTTTTCAGGAGAGAAGGTGATGGGAGCAGCATCTACAGGAGAGAAGTTGATGGGAGCAGTGTCTTCAGGAGAGAAGATGATGAGAGCAGTGTCTACAGGAGAGTATGTGATGGGAAAAGTGTCTACAGGAGAGAAGGTGATGGGAGCAGCGTCCACAGGGGAGAGGGTGATGGGAACAGTGTCTACAGGAGACAGGGTGATGGGAACAGTGTCTACAGGAGAGAAGCTGATGGGAACAGTGTCTACAGGAGACAAGGTGATGGGAACAGTGTTTTCCGGAGAGAAGGTGATGGGAACAGTGTCTACAGGAGAGAAGGTGATGGGAGCTGTGCCTACAGGAGAGGAGGTGACGGGAACACTGTCTACAGGAGAGAAGCTGATGGGAACAGTGTCTACAGGAGAGAAGGTGATGATAACAGTGTCTACAGGAGGGATGGTGATGGGAACAGTGTCTACAGGAGAGAAGCTGATGGCAACAGTGTCTTCAGGAGAGAATGTGATGGGAACAGTGTCTTCAGGAGAGAAGATGATGGGAACAGTGTCTACAGGAGAGAAGTTGATGGGAGCAGTGTCTTCAGGAGAGAAGGTGATGGGAGCAGCGTTTTCAGGAGAGAAGGTGATGGGAACAGTGCCTACAGGGGGGACCGTGATCAGAACAGTGTCTACAGGAGAGAAGGTGATGGGAACAGTGTCTACAGGAGTGAAGGTGATGGGAACAATGTCTGCAAGAGAGAAGGTGATGGCGTAGTGCCTACAGGAGAGAAGGTGATGGAAGCAGTGTCTTCAGGAGAGAATGTGGTGGGAACAGTGTCTGCAGGAGAGATGGTGATGGGAAGTAGTGCCTACAGGAGGGACCGTGATCGGAACAGTGTCTACAGGAGAGAATGTGATGGGAACAGGGTCTACAGGAGATAAGGTGATGGGAGCAGCATCTACAGGAGATAAGGGGATGGGAACAGTGTCTTCAGGAGAGAATGTGATGGGAACAGTGTCTTCAGGAGTGAATGTGATGGGAACAGTGTCTTCAGGATAGAAGATGATGGGAATAGTGTCTGCAGGAGAGAAGTTGATGGGAGCAGTGTTTTCAGGAGAGAAGGTGTTGTGAACTGTGTCTACAGGAGTGAAGGTGATGGGAGCAGCGTCTTCAGTAGAGAAGGTGATGGGAACAGTGCCTACAGGGGGGACCGTGATCAGAACAGTGTCTACAGGAGAGAAGGTGATGGGAACAATGTCTGCAGGAGAGAAGGTGATGGGAGTAGTGCCTACAGGAGAGAAGGTGATGGAAGCATCGTCTGCAGGAGAGATGGTGATGGGAACAGTGTCTGCAGGAGAGAAGGTGATGGGAACAGTGTCTTCAAGAGAGAATGTGATGGGATCAGTTTCTTCAGGAAGGAAGGTGATGGGAACAATGTCTACAGGACAGAAGGTGATTTGAACAATGTCTACAGGAGAGAAGGTGATGGGAACAGTGTCTAGAGGAGAGAAGGTGATGGGAACAGTGTCTTCAGGAGAGAAGATGATGAGAGCAGTGTCTACAGGAGAGAAGGTGATGGGAACAATGTCTGCAGGAGAGAAGGTGATGGGAGTAGTGCCTACAGGAGAGAAGGTGATGGAAGCATCGTCTGCAGGAGAGATGGTGATGGGAACAGTGTCTGCAGGAGAGAAGGTGATGGGAGTAGTGCCTACAGGAGAGAAGGTGATGGAAGCAGCGTCTGCAGGAGAGATGGTGATGGGAACTGTGTCTATCGGAGAGAAGGTGATGGGGACAGTGTTTTCTGGAGAGAAGGTGATGGGAACAGTGTCTACAGGAGAGAATGTGATGGGAACAGCGTCTAAGGGCAGAAGGTGATGGGAACAGTGTCTACAGGAGAGAAGGTGATGGGAACAGTGTTTTTCGGAGAGAAGGTGATGGGAACAATGTCTATAGGAGACAGGGTGATGGGAACAGTGTTTTCCGAGGAGAAGGTGATGGGAACGGTGTCTACAGGAGTGAAGGTGATGGGAGCAGCGTTTTCAGGAGAGAAGGTGATGGGAGCAGCATCTACAGGAGATACGGTGATGGGAACAGTGTCTTCAGGAGAGAATATGATGGGAACAGTGTCGTCAGGAGAGAATATGATGGGAACAGTGTCTTCAGGAGAGAATATGATGGGAACAGTGTCTTCTGGAGAGAAGGTGATGGGAACAGTGTTTTCCGGAGAGAAGGTGATGGGAACAATGTCTATAGGAGATAGGGTGATGGGAACAGTGTTTTCCGAGGAGAAGTTGATGGCAACGGTGTCTATAGGAGTGAAGGTGATGGGAGCAGCGTTTTCAGGAGAGAAGGTGATGGGAGCAGCATCTACAAGAGAGAAGTTGATAGGAGCAGTGTCTTCAGGAGAGAAGATGACGAGAGCAGTGTCTACAGGAGAGAAGGTGATGGGAGTAGTGCCTACAGGAGAGAAGGTGATGGAAGCAGCGTCTACAGGAGAGAAGGTGATGGAAGCAGCGTCTACAGGAGAGAATGTGATGGGAACAGTGTCTTCAATGAGAGAATATGATGGGAACAGTGTCTACAGGAGAGAAGGTGACGGGAGCAGCGTTTTCAGGAGACAAGGTGATGGGAGCAGTGTCAACAGGAGAGAAGGGGATGTGAGTAGTGTCTTCAGGAGAGAAGATGATGAGAGCAGTATTTACAGGAGAGAAGCAGATGGGAACAGTGTCTTCAGGAGATAAGGTGATGGGAACAGTGTCTACAGGAGAGAATGTGATGGAAGTAGTGCCTACAGGAGGGACCGTGATCGGAACAGTGTCTACAGGAGAGAATGTGATGGGAACAGCGTCTCCAGGAGAGAAGGTGATGGGAGCCGTGTCTACAGGAGGGAAGGTGATGGGAACAGTGTCTTCAGGAGAGAAGGTGATGGGAACAGTATTTTCCGGAGAGAAGGTGATGGGAACAATGTCTATAGGAGACAGGGCGATGGGAACAGTGTTTTCCGGAGAGATGGTGATGGGAACAGTGTCTACAGGAGTGAAGGTGATGGGAGCAGCGTTTTCAGGAGAGATGGTGATGGGAACAGTGTCTGTGGGAGAGAAGGTGATGGGGACAGTGTTTTCCGGAGAGAAGGTGATGGGAACAGTGTCTTCAGGAGCGAATGTGATGGGAATAGTGTCTTCAGGAGAGAATGTGATGGGAACAGTGTCTTCAGGATAGAAGATGATGGGAACAGTGTCTACAGGAGTGAAGGTGATGGGAGCAGCGTTTTCAGGAACGAAGGTGATGGGAATAGTGCCTACAGGGGGGACCGTGATCAGAACAGTGTCTACAGGAGAAAAGGTGATAGAACCAGCGTCTACAGGAGAGAAGGTGATGGGAACAGTGTCTTCAGGAGAGAAGGTGATGGGAACAGTGTTTTTCGGAGAGAAGGTGATGGGAACAATGTCTATAGGAGACAGGGTGATGGGAACAGTGTTTTCCGAGGAGAAGGTGATGGGAACGGTGTCTACAGGAGAGTATGTGATGGGAAAAGTGTCTACAGGAGAGAAGGTGATGGGAGCAGCGTCCACAGGGGAGAGGGTGATGGGAACAGTGTCTACAGGAGACAGGGTGATGGGAACAGTGTCTACAGGAGAGAAGCTGATGGGAACAGTGTCTACAGGAGACAAGGTGATGGGAACAGTGTTTTCCGGAGAGAAGGTGATGGGAACAGTGTCTACAGGAGAGAAGGTGATGGGAGCTGTGCCTACAGGAGAGGAGGTGACGGGAACACTGTCTACAGGAGAGAAGCTGATGGGAACAGTGTCTACAGGAGAGAAGGTGATGATAACAGTGTCTACAGGAGGGATGGTGATGGGAACAGTGTCTACAGGAGAGAAGCTGATGGCAACAGTGTTCACAGGAGAGAATGTGATGGGAACAGTGTCTTCAGGAGAGAAGATGATGGGAACAGTGTCTACAGGAGAGAAGTTGATGGGAGCAGTGTCTTCAGGAGAGAAGGTGATGGGAGCAGCATTTTCAGGAGAGAAGGTGATGGGAACAGTGCCTACAGGGGGGACCGTGATCAGAACAGTGTCTACAGGAGAGAAGGTGATGGGAGTAGTGTCTACAGGAGAGGAGGTAATCAGAACAGTGTCTACAGGAGAGAAGGTGATAGAAGCAGCGTCTACAGGAGAGAAGGTGATGGGAACAGTGTCTGTAGGAGAGAAGGTGATGGGAACAGAGTTTTCCGGAGAGAAGGTGATGGGAACAGTGTCTACAGGTGAGAAGGTGATGGGAACAGTGTCTTCAGGAGAGAAGGTGATGGTAACAGTGTCTACAGGAGAGAAGGTGTTGGGAACCGTGTCTATCGGAGAGAAGGTGATGGGAGCAGTGTCTTCAGGAGACAAGGTGATGGGAACAGTGTCTTCAAGAGTGAGAGTGATAGGATCAGTTTCTTCAGGAAGGAAGGTGATGGGAACAATGTCTACAGGGCAGAAGGTGATGGGAACAATGTCTACAGGAGAGAAGGTGATGGGAACTGTGTCTGCAGGAGAGAGTGTGATGGGAGCAGTATTTTACTAGAGAAGGTGATGGGAACAGTGTCTACAGGAGAGAAGGAGATGGGAGGAAGGTGCAACAGGCATTAAAAGGCAAAGAACGTATATGGTTCTCCTGATTTATTGGAACTTACTGAATAAAATAGAGAGTGCAATTTGTAAGTTACTAATTTTTTCTGTCATTGTAATCACAAAATAATTTCAGCTTTAATGTGCTTTTTTTCTGAGCCATGATATTAGGTTACTTTCCAAATTATGCCATTACTTTCAGAGATGATATGAGCCTCACAAATTCTGACAGATAATGAAAATAAACAGAAGCACCAACTAAGGAGCTCATTGTATGTAATCACGATCAAAACAGAAAGCATGTGAATAAAAGTTCAAAAACCATGAGGGCTGATGGGACTGGTGGGCGTTGGCTAGGGGGTGGGCTGTGAGGTCGCAGATGGCGGGTTGGGTCCACAACCGTGCGGCGCCATGTTGTACGGCGCGACCCCTGCAGGTCATCAGCCTTGCGCATGCTCAGCTAGGGACCCGGCCATTCTCTGGTTGTTTTCGGCGCAAGAGCTGGGAGTTTCTCCCGACGCCACTGTTAGCCCCTCACCAGTCCCGGAATCGGTGAGGGGTCAGCACCGATTTTTTTGGTCATAAACCTCCCGCAAATTCTCTGTTCCCCATTTCACATTTCCCCATTCTCTGCCCACATCGCCTGTATCTCTGAAACAGAGAATCCAGCCCGTGATCTCTCCGGAGAAAATCACATTTCCCCATTCTCCGCCCACATCGCCTGTCTCTCTGAAACAGAGAATCCAGCCCGTGATCTCTCCGGAGAGAATCACATTTCCCCATTCTCCGCCCACATCGCCTGTCTCTCTCAAACAGAGAATCCAGCCCATGATCCCTCTGGAGAGAATGACACTTCCCCATTCTCCGCCCACATCGCCTGTCTCTCTGAAACAGAGAATCCAGCCCGTGATCCCTCTGGAGAGAATGACACTTCCCCATTCTCCGCCCACATCGCCTTTCTCTTTGACGGCAATCGCAGGGCGAAAATTGCTCCCTGGAATAAAAAGATCACTTAACCCCCGTCTGTTCCTTTCCTATAGACTGATAGTTTTTTGACATATCCCTTAATGCGTTTTGTCTCTTAAGAATAAATTATCTGCTTCTTTGGTGGATATAAGAAAAAAACGAGGGAACAAAGTCACTGGCGGGAGTAGTTTACAGGTCCCCCAAAAGTAGTTCATCCTTAGGAAAGAAATTATGGGGCTTATGAGACAGCTACTGCAATAGTCATGAGAGTTTAATCTTCATATAGATTGGATGAATCAAAGTGGCAAAGTTAACCTTAAGGAAGAATTCATACAGTGTATTCAGGACGGTTTCTGGAAGCAACCAGGGAACAGGTTATTTTAGACCTGGTAATGTGTAGAGACAAGTTTAATTAATGATTTCATGGAAAAGAATCCTCAAAACAAATGTGATCATAACATGATAGCATTTTGTATTCAGTTTGAGGATGAGAAACTTGGGTCCGAAACGAGTGCCTTAAACTTTAAAACATGAAATCACAAAATTAGTGAATACAGAATTGACTACAATAGATGGGGAAAATAGGTTAACATATAAATCCTTCACAAAGATGATTTCTACTCAAGTAGCACTATCGGGATCTGTCAATATGGTCTCTGGTGTAGCAATAGAGCAGAGGTATCATTTAACTTGCCTTTCTTATCTCTATGAATGCATCACCTTCCTCTAAATATTGGAGCATCATTGCAAGGAAATTTCCACCCTGAGCACTTTGTTGCAAGTGAAGTTGGAAATAAGAGTTTTGTCAGGTGGAGTAACTAAAAGTCCTGAACCGTAAGGAGTCCGATCTAAACAGTAACATGAAGCAAGGCACCAATGAAAATGCTACTGAAACAAACACGAGGACAAAAATCAAAGTATCCGACAAAGTATTGACAACCTCAACACTCAATTAAGAAGACAACTTTGAAGGAATGGCCGAACAGCCAGTGGGCCTGTACTGGGTGAACAGCTCTGATGAGGCAGCACGGTAGCATTGTGGATAGCACAATTGCTTCACAGCTCCAGGGCCCCAGGTTCGCTACCAGCTTGGGTCACTGTCTGCGCGGAGTCTGCACATCCTCCCCGTGTGTGCGTGGGCTTCCTCCGGGTGTTCCGGTTTCCTCCCACAGTCCAAAGATGTGCAGGTTAGGTGGATTGGCCATGATAAATTGCCCATAGTGACCAAAATTGCCCTTAGTGTTGGGTGGGGTTACTTGTTTATGGGGATAGGGTGGAGGTGTTGACCTTGGGTAGGGTGGTCTTTCCAAGATCCGGTGCAGACTCGATGGGCCGAATGGCCTCCTTCTGCATTGTAAATTCTATGGTATGAAAACCAAGCCGGGTAAAGGGCAGAAAACGTGGCATGGAATCAATGTGAATAAATGCAGACGTTTAATCAGGCTTGCACTGGTTGACAATGCAGGCTGTTAACATGAAAATAATTTTTCAGCCAAATGCAACATTCTGCAAACTGGGCATTGCTGGATATCGTATTAAGAATTTGGATTGTCAGATGGAAATTTTTGAAAATTGAGTTTTTAAAACAGTAGATATTTGTAATAACATACTCCCAAAACAGAGGTGGACAACTGAAAGATTTGAAAAGACAGTCTGAAAATGATTTGATGAAATCAGCTTGGCAACAATTGCAATATCAGTTTATGGATGCAGAATATCAGCGGAACATCAGGCTGAACACTTAAGGAAATGCAGATGCAAATGACCCAGTGCCAACAATCCCTTGCATCAATTGACTGACCATTTGACATCATGATCTGGTGTTGGTGTTTTTCTAAGAACACCAGTTTGCCTCTTCTTTCTCCCACCTCCCCCATTTAAAGAACAAAGAAAAGTTGGACAATTTTTTCTCGTTATCTCAGCACAACAGTAAGGTTTATTCTCTCAATACTTCCAGAAACATGGCATTAATGAATGCAGATGTCTACCATGGTCCTTATTTCATACATCTGAAAGAAATTGTATTTAAATTATTTAAATGACATTTTTAAAAATCACTGGTTGATCTCCCATGGTGTATACGGGTATGTGTAAGGGTTAGGGAAAGCTGAAAAATAACTGCATTGCGATTCCACATGTCACAGAGAGGCAAAAAAGTAGAAGTGATGAGCACTTAGTTCCCAAATCATACAATGTTATCTGCTACTTGTCAATTTGAGTGTTGATCACATCCATGTCCTGTTATAAGCCGGTCATGTAGTCAAGGAGGAGCGCAGAAAAGAGAGTCAAAGTGGTTTATTTCCAACTCTCAGTTAGGAAAAGTATATAGAAAGCAGTAGTCCTGGTCCCAGCTGGGACCATTCCGAGATATCGGCTCCTACCTGGGCCTACTTTTATCTCACGGAATTAATGAGCACGCTGGAGGGCCTCCGCTCCTCAGCAGGGGAGCTCGTACTCCACAGAACCATGGGGAGATCGATTGGATCATCCCCGTTTGGCCGTGAAGGTTATAATAGCCATTATGCTGCATTATTGGAGAAATTGTCAATTAACACAACCTGCTCCATTCTTGGACACACTCGTCTCCATCAAGGACGGTCACCTCAGCACCTCGCTTTACCGCAAGCCCACAGATAATCTCACGATGCTCCACTTCTCCAGCTTTCACCCGAAACACATTAAAGAAGCCATCCCCTATGGACAAGCCCTCCGTATACACAGGATCTGCTCAGACAAGGAGGAGCGCAACAGACACCTACAGATGCTGAAAGATGCCCTCGTACGAACGGGATATGGCGCTCGACTCATTGATCGACAGTTCCACCGCGCCACAGCAAAAAACCGCACCGACCTCCTCAGAAGACAAACACGGGACACCACTGACAGAGTACCCTTCGTCGTCCAGTACTTTCCTGGGGCGGAGAAACTACGACATCTTCTTCGCAGCCTCCAACACATCATCAGCGAGGATGGACATCTTGCCAAGGTCATCCCCACACCCCCACTACTGGCCTTCAAACAACCGCGCAACCTCAAACAAACCATTGTTTGCAGCAAATTACCCAGCCTTCAGAACAGCAACCACAACACCACAAAACCCTGCCAGGGTAATCTCTGCAAGACATGCCAGATCATCGACATGGACACCACCATTACACGTGGAAACACCACCCACCAGGTACGCGGCGCATACTCGTGCGACTCGACCAATGTAGTCTACCTCATACGCTGCAGGAAAGGATGTCCCGAAGCGTGGTACATTGGCGAGACCATGCAGACACTGCGACAACGAATAAACGGGCATCGTGCGACTATCAACAGGCAGGACTGTTCCCTTCCAGTTGGGGAACACTTCAGCAGTCAAGGACATTCAGCCTCTGATCTCCGGGTCAGCATTCTACAAGGAGGCCTTCAGGAGACGCGACAACGCAAAATTGCTGAGCAAAAACTTATAGCTAAGTTCCGCACGCATGAATGCGGACTCAACCGGGATCTGGGATTCATGTCGCATTACATTCGGCCCCCACCAACAAGCCTGGACTTGCAGAGGCCTACCGACTGAACTGGCTTGGGACAATTCACACCTCTTTAACCTGGAGTTACCTCTCTCTCTGCATCTTTGATGATTTGATTGCCTGCAGGTGCTCGCATTCCGGGGCATCTCTGACTGTGTCTATATAAACATTTCTGGAACAAGCCTTTCCATTCACCCGAAGAAGGAGCCGTGCTCCGAAAGCTCGTGTTTGAAACAAACCTGTTGGACTTTAACCTGGTGTTGTAAGACTTCTTACTGTGCTCACCCCAGTCCAACGCCGGCATCTCCACATCATGCTTCATGAAGGTAAGCCGACTGAAGCTGATTGGGCTGATAATGCTTCTCCCAGGGTTTCCTGCAGTAATACCTTACAGTTACAATGACTGGCCTCCAATAACACTGGCTTCCCATTCCCACTCTTATCTATCCATCCTTGGCCTCCTACACTCCTCAAATGAGGCTGAAGACAGGCTCCAGGAACAGCACCTTCACATCTAGACACTTTACAACAGGGGTGGGCAAACTACGGCCCGCGGGCCACATGCGGCCCGCCAAAGGTCTTTATGCGGCCCACCAAGTCACAAAAAAAAAAATTTTTTAACATTTTTATAAATTATTTTTTTTTTAAGGTTAATGCGGGGGGGGCTGTTGGGTTACTTACTGGTATAGGGTGGATACGTTGACTTGAGTAGGGTGATCATTGCTCGGCACAACATCGAGGGCCGAAGGGCCTGTTCTGTGCTGTATTGTTCTATGTTCTATGTTCTATATGAGGCGCCCAGAATCATAACCGGGTGAAGTAATTATTTTACTTAATATACTATGCGGCCCTTTAAAATTGTGAATTTCTGAATGTGGCCCTTGCACGGAAAAGTTTGCCCACCCCTGCTTTACAACTTTCTGGACTCAACATTGAGAACAACAATTCCAGACGGGAAACATAATAATAATCTTTAGTGTTACAAGTAGACTTTCATTAACACTGCAATGAAGGGACAGCACAATGGCGCAGTGGTTGGTATTGCTGCCTCATGGCACCAAGGTCACAGGTTCAATCCCTGCTCTGGGCCACTGTATGTGTGGAGTTTGTACATTCTCCCCGTGTCTGCAAGGGTTTCGCCCCCATAGCCCAAAGATGTGTAGGCTAGGGGGATTGGCCAAGCTAAATTGCCCCTTAATTGGAAAAAAAATGAATTGGGTACTCTAAATTCATTTTTTTTTAAAACACTACAATAAAGTTACCGTGAAAAGCCCCCAGCCACCACATTCCAGCGCCTGTTCAGATACACTGAAAGAATTCAGACTGTCCAAGTTACCTAACAACACGTCTTTCTGGACTTGTGGGAGGAAACCTGATACTCACGTAGACACGGGGAGAACATGTAGACTCCGCACAGACGGTGACCCAAGCCAGAAATCGAACCTGGGACCCTGGAGCTGTGAAGCAACAGTGTTAGCCACTGTGCTACCGTGCTGCCTGCATGGCTCCTGTTTTGTCAGCCAGCACAGTTAATAATTATTGTGCTATTGCGATCTCCTCTAGACCTCTCTTTAGATTCTTTACTTGTCCCATTGAACCTCTTTTGTCTTGCAGCACCACTCTTTTATCATTTAGGACAGGAGTTCGCTACCGAGGCAGGTAGGTTAAACCATTTTTTAAAGGTCCACAAACTCTTCCCGGCTCTGTGAAAATCCAGCCCTTCAGCTCCCTGTCTATTACCAGGTTTTCCTTTTATTCCTTTCCTTGCCTCCCATCCCACTGCCCCAAAACTTTGTACTTGCTTAAAAGCTTGTTGCATGTCTAATTTTTTTAAAGTGTTGATTAAAAGCCATTGACCTGAAATGTTAACTTTGTTTTACTCTCCACGGATGCTGCTTGACCTGGTAAGCATTTCCAGAGTCTTCTGTTTTTATCACTTCTTCGGTTCTCTCATTTATGAATCAAGTCACTGGGGTCTTTGGCCCCTCTTGGCAATAGTTTTGCCAGTACTTCTCAATGCTGTGCTCTGCCAAATCCCACTTTGGTGTTGGCAGACGCACAGTGACTTTTCCTCTATCATTCTGTTCTTGCACCCCAATGTGGAGCTGTGATGTCTTGGTTCTGGCAGAACCTAAATTAAACATCAGTGAGCAGGGAAAGTAGCTTGTTATGCAGGTTTTTAGATTAATGTTAAAAAACAAATTGGTTGCTAATGGCTCACCGCAGAGTATTTTTTGTTGTTGTTTCAGAGGACATGTGATAAATTGTTAATCAGAAAAGTTTCCTGCATAATAAATCACAATTGCAATCTATTGAATCTCTGCCACTGATGTATTTAGTAGAAGAAAAGTTTCTCTCTTCCTTGATGTCTTGCTTTTGCCTCCGATTCAAAGTTATTTTGTCCTAAATAGCTTGTCACGTTTTGGGATTCTGATCTTTTTTTTGATCTGCATGAAAAGCTTTTGGGAAGGAGTTGCACCCTAAAATGTTTGTATTTTAAAACAAAATGATTTTGCAAAGATTTACCATGCCACTTGCTAAAACCACTTAGATAAAGGATTTATTTGGTAATGGGCCAAACATCAGAATTGTATATCAGCTAGATGAGTAGATTTATGCAATGTCACAGCTCACAATCTATTTGAAGCTGAGACACCATTGCCTCATCCCTGGTCCATTAAGGCAGAAATGACCCCCCCCCCCCCCCTCCCTCCAGCAAACTCTGGAAACATCTAGCAAGTCAGATGGCACCTTTGAAGAGAGCAGTCATTATTGGTGCAGGATCGTTCCGATTCATTTTCATAATGGCACAGGGTGTGGAATGGGGGAGATTTGGGTTTCAGTGCCCCTGTTTTCAAGCCAAAACAGGGCAAATTGCAGGAAAATCGAAGACCAGGAGGTGATGTATAATAGAGATCTTTAGAATCTTAAAATTTTTGATAGAGTGGATACAAAGAGTGTATAAGATAGTCACCAAGTCATTAACTAGGCAATTCAGAAACTTCCTAGCCCATAGGGCAGTGAGAATGTGGAATCCGCCAGCACATTCAAAGGGACACCAGGTAAGCACATGAGGGAGGAGAAAATAGAGGATATGCAGATGAGTTGGGAGATGGAGGATGGGCGGAAGTTTAATTGGGTCATAAATGCAACCTTGGACTGGTTGGAGTGAATGACCTGTGTGTTCTATGTAATGTTATGTTGTATGGGCCCTTGCAAATGCCAAAGTAGGGCCTAAGAGCAACCTAAGCCCCTACTCCAACTCTCAAAGTTCACCTGCACTCAGCAAAACACGTGCTGGGCATGCTCTGTTGAGGGTTTTGGGTACTTCAGCAACTTAACCAACAGTAAAGAGCCGCTCCAGCAGCAAAGCCTGAGATGTGTGTGGTGGAACAGTGGAATTCAGACCAGAGTCACTTGATAGGATGATATTGTGGTGGGTGTGGTTCATGATTGGTAGTTTTTAGAGAATAATGGTTATACTAGATAACAATAAAGAGTAAATGGACACAAAAGTGTAAGTATTTTGAGAATAATGGACAGGAAGAAGCAATCAAATAGAGACTCATGGCGTATTTACGAAAATAAATGGTGATTAAATGGATAATAGTGAATACACAGGGTCAATGACTTGGAAAAGAATGGAAACACAGAGGCTGGAACTTTTATTTTCGATGGCAATGATGCCAGAGGTTTGGCGGGAAGAATCGCTGTCCACCTGGATGACCTGATGCTGACCCCAGCAAAGTTGTCAAGTCAGATTACTTTCATTTATTTGGTGGGGCGGAGGGGAGTGGTGGTGGTGGGGGGGGGGGGGGGGGCGGGTGAGGTGCAGGGCAGCGGGTTTCCTGTCTGTGTGCTGATTATTGAAATAAATGCACTGGAAGGCTGACCTGTTCAAACAGGTACTTCAAAAAGTTCTGTATTCATCTAAAATTGCATTTTCCGGTAATTGTTGCTGCACTTTGCCCTTTTTTTTCGCAGTGAACACTGCCTTTTAGTAACTTTGTTCTGTTACAGTCAATGTTTTCCTTCAGCAGTCTTGTTTGCTGCAGGCAATTAAATATCACCGTATCAATTGGCAAGTTTGGGCATTCCTTGCTGCTTCCTGAACACGCTGGGTGGTTCATGTCAGGAGGACTTTGTGAGGTGCTATCAAATAGAAGAAAATTGACACCTGAGGTCTCGCCTGTCATGCCCAGGTACCTGTGTTTCTAGACCACCCCAACCTGACTGTGTCATCACGCACAGTTATATCGTACGTCACAGCATGACTTGCTGATGGGTTTGGTCGGAAGAGGGGGAGGGGTTGAAAGTAAAGTCAGGGTGTTGGCTCTCTATGGGCTCCCACTTTCTGATGTTGGGCTCCTTGATCAGATACTGACTGCCTTTGAGTAAAGAACGTCTTTCTTTTCAGGTTTCCCACCTTGCGATTCCCTCGCTGAGGGAATACCTGAGGGCCTGAGTCAGCATCCAGGTGTGTAGGCCGTCCGCGAAACCTCCCGCCCTGGACGTAATTGGGCAGAAGCGGGAAGGCAGCAGGGTCCTCACCTTGCACCCTCCCAGCCTTTTAAATGTTCCCCTGCCTCCAAACTCACCACCGGGGAACATTAAATTCTGGGCAACATTTCTATTATTTTGTTCATTTAAGTAGCTGCATGGAGGGATGTCTATTGCAAATATTCAATGGTGAATTGGCACTATTATTTATGTGCATGTTCATCTTTTGTTAAATAATTTGCTTGTTACCCTAAACTTAAAATATATCTAAATCTTTCATTTTTAAAATATCCATAGAAACTCTTATTATCTGTCTTTATATTGCTAGTTAGATTTCTCTCGTACTTTTTCCCTCCTTATTAATCTTTTAGTCAATCTAGTTTGTTTTTTTATATTCCGTCCAATCTTCTGGACCTGCCACCACCTTTGCACAATTATTTACTTTTTCTTTAATTTTGATGTTATCTTTAACTTTTATAGTTATCCACGGATGGCGAGACCTCCCCTTGGAATTTTTTATTTCTGGAATATATCTATTCTGTGTATTACATAGAACATGCAGTGCAGAAGGAGGCCATTCGGCCCGTCGAGTCTGCACCGACCCACTTAAGCCCTCACTTCCATCCTATCCCTGTAACCCAATAACCTCTCCTAACCTTTTTGGACACTAAGGACAATTTAGCATGGCCAATCCACCTAACCTGCATGTCTTTGGACTGTGGGAGAAAACCGGAGCACCCGGAGGAAACCCAAGCAGACACGGGGAGAACGTGCAGACTCCGCAAGTGACCCAGCGGGGAATCGAACCTGGGACCCTGGTGCTGTGAAGCCACAGTGCTAGCCACTTGTGCTACCGTGCTGAGATATTCTGAAATATCCTCTTACATGTCTACCACTGCATCTCGATTGATCTAAATTGCCAATTCACTTTAGCTAGCTCTGTTTTCATGCTAGCATATTTGCCTTTATTTAAGTTTAAAACTCTAGGCTTAGACCTACTCTTCTCTCCCTTAAGCTGAATGTAAAATTTCAATCATATGCCTCTCTCGGCGCTCCTTCACTGTGATATCATTAATTAATCCTATCTCATTGCACAATACTAGGTCTAGTATACACTGCTCTCTGGTTGGACCCAGAATGTGCTGTTTTAAGAAACTACCCCAACAACATTATGTGAATTCCTCATCGAGGATACCTTTGCCCATCTGATTATTCCAGTCTAGATTTAAATCCCTATGATAATCACTGCACCTTGCTCCCACTATTTCTTCTTTCATATTCTGTCCTACTGTATGATTACTGTTAGGGGAGCTATACGATACTCCCGTAAGTGACTGCTTGCCTTTACCATTCCTCATCTCTACCAAAAACCCTTCTATATCCTGGTTTCCTGAACTTACGGTGTACCTTTAATTAACAGAACCACCCCTCCATCTTTTCCTAACTTCCTAAAAGTCACATTACCTTCAATAATTAAGTCTCAATCTATGCCATCCTGCAACCATGTTTCTGTAATCGCTATTAGGTCATACTTATTTACTCTACTGGCGCTATCAATTTATCTGTTTTGTTTCAAATGCTACATTTATTCAGATATAGAGCCTTAAGTTTTGTCCTTTTATTATTTTTGTAACCCTCAGCTAATCTGTTGATTTACTCTTAGATTTGTCATGGCATGGTTATCATTTCCCATATTGATACCTTCCTCTCTTCCCTTGTTTCTACTCTTTGATGTGCCACATGAGCCCATATTTGATCCCTGGACCTTACCATTTAGTTTAAAAGCCTCTCTGCTTCCCTAGTTATGTGGTTCACAAAATACTAGTCCCAACATGGTTGGGACTAGTATTTACAGCTCACCTTGTACCTTTTCTAATATTGATATTTCCCCTTACCTTGATAACTCCTTTACTTCGTGTTTTCCACACTTGAGCCAATTTATTATCCATTCCAAAGATTTACTCTTGATCACCATCACTTTGAGCCTTTCACATGGCACTTCCTTAAATGTTATTTGGTAATTTACATCACCTCTATTCTCCAAGCTTACCACTTAGTATATAATTGCCTCGAAAAGGTCAATGGGCACAATCTACCGGCTGCATTGCATCCGAACGGGCGCGTGACATGGTCAGGAAGTGCCGGGAGAAGCCTCCTGCGGGCTTCCCGGCAGCCAGTGTGCCTCGCGAGATCTACCCAACCTCGCAAGGTGGCTTGATCAGGATCCTACCCACTTGTTGGGTGGGGGGGGGGGGGGGGGGTGCCACAGCTGTCGGACCGGACCTCGCTATTGGGCCCGTGCTCAAAATGGCAGCCTGATAGCGGGATTCGCAATGGAAACCCTGCCATGCGCATGGAAATTGACAGTGAATCACCTCTGATTTGTGCACCTAGAGCAAGCACAAATTAGAGGTGATTCATATCCGGCATGAGAGCTCTCCCAAACAGAGAATTCCAGCCAATATCAAATATAAAGAGACACCTTCGACAAAATTTGTACCAGCCCAAAGAATTCTTTCTTCTAACTGTTTTGATCCCAGCTTAGTAGATTGTAACTTTTATTTTTGTTTCGGGATGTGGATGAACTGAGTCATAAGACTACATTACACAAGTTATAAAATATATCTTACATTCTAATGCTGTTGGTAAGTACACAGTCCATGTAAATCAATAGATGAGATGTGGTCAGATACCCCACATTCTGAAACTAAGTAACAGATTCCACCCAAAACAACTTCTGTGTCTCTCATCAAATCCCCTGAGTTGCTTATGACACTGTGAGCCGCAAAACTCTAAATTCCACACAAGGGTTTCCAAACTCCGCTCCCAAAGAACACACTTGGAATCCTCTCCTGAACAGTGCTTTCTCTTGAATGCCTTTACTAAGAAACCATATCCAGGATATCAGCCTCTCCTTTCAGTATTCATCAGCCCCGGGTTGTCACATGCATTCAAGCTTCCACACAATCTTCCAGGTACCCAGCCATGCCAACACAACACCACTGCTTTATAGGCTGCATTATGGTGTCATGAACCTTTTTTTTAAATTTAGAATACCCAATTCATTTTTTCCAATTAAGGGGCAATTTAGCGTGGCCAATCCACCTACCCTGCACATCCCTTGGGCTGTGGGGGCGAAACCCACGCAACACGGGAGAATGTGCAAACTCCACACGGACAGTGACCCAGAGCCGGGATCGAACCTGGGACCTCGGCGCCGTGAGACTGCAGGGTTAACCCACTGCGCCACCATGCTGCCCAACTGGTGTCATGAACCTGAGGGTCACCACTGATGTTTGTCCTCTCGCTGGCTGACTTTTCCAGTTCTTCACCTTGTAGCCCCCATCCTTAATTGGGAGCCTTTCTTTAACTTCAATGAACAATACCTGCTTCAGATTCTGGCTTTTTTTTGCTTTGATTTCTTCATGGGACACCTCTTTTCATTTCCAGGTTCCTGAACTTTCTGTTCTTTAGCTTCTGGGATTAGCTTTCCGTCCCTCTGTATTTTCCACCTGTACTGACAGTCTGTAGAAAGCTTTTTGGGTTACCTCCTTCCAACTGAACTCAAATGCTTCTGCTTTTCAATACGGGCATCTGGTTGCTAAGCAACAGCTTTTTTTTCAAGCCTGTAATTTATTTTATGTTGTAAAACCTCAATTATAATTAGGGGCTGGTTTAGCTCACTGGGCTTTTAAAGCAGGCCAGCAGCACGGTTCGATTCCCGTACCAGCCTCCCCGGACAGGCGCCGGAATGTGGCGACTAGGGGCTTTTCACAGTAACTTCATTGAAGCCTACTCGTGACAATAAGCGATTTTCATTTCATTTCATTGTTCATTTCATAATGCAGGCAAAGTTTAAAGTGAAACTAAAACATATAAATATGCAGGTGCCTTTGTTTAATGTGAAGCTAACTAATTTTAACCCTTTATTTGCCCCTTTCATAAACATAAATTAAGCTGAAACTCATACCCTTATTTCTAATACACACAATACAAATATAAATTACTTGAACTATGTCTATTTCCTAACATCATAATCTTTATAATAATCTTTCTAATCCTTATTATTGTCACAATTAGGCTTACATTAACACTGCAATGAAGTTACTGTGAAAAGCTCCTAATCACCATACTCTGGTGCTTGTCCGAGTACACTGAGGGAGAATTCAGAATGTCCAATTCACCTAACAAGCTCATCTTTCACGACTTGTGGGAGGAAACCAGAGCGCCCGGAGGAAACCCACGCAAACATGGGGAGAAAGTGTAGAGTCTCCACAGCCAGTGACCCAAGCGGGAATCGAACCTGGGACCCTGGTCCTTTCTTTCCCTGTTCTCATTTGAGTTGCACTGGCTCTTCCAGAGGTGCCATTCCATGTCAAGCTGACAGATCACAGGGTGGTTGCTGAAACATTATTTTAACCCTCAGCATTCTGGGTTGGCAATTAGGGAAATAATCCACTGGTACTCCTGTTCCGTTTTACTGTCCAGTAACTCCTGTTACAAAACAAGTGTGTATATGTCAGATGAGGACTGGTCATGTGTGATAAATGCCAGTTTTTGTTGACTGCCATGCCCGTCACAATTGAACAGATTTCTGATACTGACTGGAATAACGAGGCGCTGGACGACATAATGAGTGGGTACCTACAGGATACGAGGGAAGTAAAGCGGAGGGCAGAGATCAGAAACTTGGAGTATTTTCTGCGGATAAAGTCAAAAGAAAATAAATTTAACTTTAGAAAAAATGTCACAAGGATGGAGCAAATCGGATTTCGAATTTTTTGCAAGCAGCTTATTTAACCAGAGTTCTAATTTGTTATTTAAATGCTCAGTATCCAGACTTATGAAACCTACTCATGCAGCTAGTAATTACTGAGTTAACGATATATAACTTAATATAGTCTGACTGAATTAGAGATAAGAAACCTGTGTATATTCCATTTGCTTCTTTCTTGGAAGGTAAAATCCATTATCTTATCTCCATCTCCACACAACAACTAGGCTCTCTTCAATTCAGCCCTAATCTCCTTAGTAAATAATACTGATATTTCTCTCCACAACCAAAAGGGGCCTGCCAGATTTTTGCGATTACAGCTCTCATTTACAAACCATTCTCTGTCAGACCTGGGGTGATTTCTGTTAATCTGTTCAACTCATCTGAATGGAGCTTCTTTTAAAAAATATTTTTGTGACAGGTTTGTCATTGCCGAAAAAGAAAGGGAGAAAGAAAAATGCAATCCTTTTTAGCATTGACAATTTCTTTAAGAAGATAACCCGCAAAGAAATTCAGGATATCTGTTCTATTAGGCTATGGTCCCACGGCAACTGGAGGAAGAAAGATCTTCGAGGGAATTGTACATTTTTATTGACAGATATACTTCGAACTATTTAACAGAATTCTGGTCACTTGCTGACGTGCTCGACATTAAGCAGATATCTTTTCGGCCATTGAGAATTCAAATTAGGATAAGAAAACTAATTTCCCCCTCCCATCTGATTTCTTGCAAGCAAACAAACGATTGCAAAAGCATCCAAAATATCATTTATTTACCCTACCCTGACCCTGCCTGCCTAGCAGGAAGAGGGTAGAGGAAGTAGTCAAAAGGAAAACATTCCCAATGTATTTGTGCCTACCGCCATTTTAATTGCCCTGTTTTGGGGTAGCATCGGGGATTCCAGACTGCAGGCAAGTAAGGGAGCTGCAATTAATTATCAGGAGGCAGTAAACAATGAAAGATCCCCGGAGTAACGGGCAGAGCGGGCAGATGGAGTGCAGATTTACACAGCTGAATGTAAAGTCCTGATTTTCTATTAATGGCTGAAATGGACTTGAGCCTTTAAGAAGCCTTGAGAAATCCAGGACCCGGGATCCTGTACGGACTGGGTGGGTAGGATCCTGGAAAATGAGCACTTAAGTTTAATTCTGGCAATTGCTGAACAAAAAAAACCCAATGAAGTGGGAGAATGTACAGCAGTTAGTGGCAGCAAGCCCAAAGGAATCAGGCAAAGACCCAACATCATGGAAGAGGTCACCCCCGCTGTGCCTGTTTTGTACAGTATTCAGCATTCGGTAAGCTGTTTGTCTGCTCCATCTGCATTATGGAGCTTAACATAATTCCAACACTGTAGTGAGCCTAGCATATGACTGGTCAGGAGGTTAACCTGGCTTAACAAGGCCTCAGGCTCCTGGTTACAGTCCTGCGATAGATTTTACTTCGAATGTGGTGTTTCTGTGCACATTCAACCTCCATCATGCCATAAATTACCATTATTATTACCATGGGCCTGTTTAGCACACTGGGCTAAATCGCTGGCTTTGAAAGCAGACCAAGGCAGGCCAGCAGCACGGTTCGATTCCCGTAGCAGCCTCCCCGAACAGGGGCCGGAATGTGGCAACTAGGGGCTTTTCCCAGTAACTTCATTGAAGCCTACTCGTGACAATAAACGATTTTCATTTCATTTCATTTCATTAAACAATTGGGCCCTGCGGCCTGGAGGAACATCTGAGGACATGCGCCAGGCAGTGGCGCCGTGACTAGTTTTGGGATGTAACCTGGCTCCAGATTCCAATGGGAGAGCATGGGTTCAAGGAGTGCCTGCCCAAATCAATTCTGATGTCACTCATAAAGGTGAGACAATTGGGATGAAGTCCACAATTGCACCTTTCCTACAACCAGGAATAGTATACTTGCATGAACAGGTGGATTTGCTAACCAATATGGAACTGGGAACCTTTAGAACCAGAGAAGGCAGCTCAATAACTACAAAATAAAGACTGTTTAAACTGAGTTTACAGAATGTTGAAAATAATTTGGTGAAACAAATTGCCACACATCGGATGCAATCTTCCATTCCAGAGTCTAAGTCTGGTGGCGGGAAGAAAAACCAGCATGATTCTGGCTGGACGATGGGACGGCTGAATATGTCTCATCTGCTGTTGTTCAGCTCACTAATGGGCAGCCAGTAGCTCATGGGTTCGAAGGTTCTGGAATCATATTAAGGGGCAGCCGAACAGCCATTCACTCAATGCAGCTCAGGAGCTCTGCACTGCTCTTCCAGAGTCCTTGCAGCTGCAGCCCATACTGGAGAAGCTAGTCGATGTCAGCAATCACATCCTGGGATGTGCAGACTCGATGGGCCGAAGGGCTTCTTCTGTGCTGTATTATTCTGTGACGTATGAAGGCAGCTCAAGCATTACATGTCCCTCATTTCCAGATAAGAACACCTTCTGTGTTACACCCATGGTCGGGCCAATGTTCACCATTGCAGTGGACCATGTGCACCAACATCTTAACTTTCTTGAGTACCCACTGCCTCTTGCTGTTCGGGCCCTTCTTCTTGACCCTTGGCTGGTCATTGACTTCAGGAAGCAAAGTACTGTTCACACCCCTGTCAGCATCAAAGGGGGCGAGATGGAGATGGTTACAGCTTCAAATTCCTGGGGGTGCACATCTCCAAAAATCTGTCCTGGTCCACCCATGTTGACGCTATCACCAAGAAAGCACAACAGCGCCTATACTTGCTCAGGAAACTAAGGATATTTGGCATGTCTACATTAACTCTTACCAACTTTTACAGTTGCAGCATAGAAAGCCTCCTATCTGGCTGCATCACAGCCTGGTATGGCAACTGCTTGGCCCAAGACCGCAAGGAACTTCAGAGAGTCGTGAACACAGCCCAGTCCATCACGCAAACCTACCTCCCATCAATTGACTCCATCTACATCTCCCGCTGCCTGGGGAAAGCAGGCAGCTTAATCAAAGAGCCCTCCCACCCAGCTTACTCACTCTTCCAACTTCTTCCATTGGGCAGGAGATACAGAAGTCTGAGAACACGCACAAACAGACTCAAAAACAGCTTCTTTCCCGCTGTTACCAGACTCCTAAATAACCCTCTTATGGACTGACCTCATTAACACTGCACCCCTGTATGCTTCATCCGATGCCGGTGTTATGTAGTTACATTGTGTACCTTGTGTTGCCCCACATGAGCCCTTGTCATGCATAGCCATTCGCCCAGGTGGATGGAGGATTGGAGTCGCTGCGTCCCTCATTGGCTTCCACCTCCCTTCACCCCTGCCTGTGATTGCAACAGATGGTAACTGGCAGAGAATGAACAGCAACTCCACACCTTGCAGGGATCCCAATGTCAAGAGACCGGTGAGTTGGGAACAAACCTGCTGTGGTGCGGACTTCATCATAGAGAGGAGAACATAACTGAGTGGCATCCAGTTGCCTGATAATTATTAGGCTGCTACTTTAATTGACCATTTGTGTTGACCTTGAACTCCACCCACTCCTCCGACCAGGAATCTCACTGACTGAAAACTGCGTAGTCAAAGTCAGACGTGAAAAATGGTTTGCGCCACATTCCACTTGGCCCACCACCTTCTACTCCACCCTGTGACCCACCAGATTCCTCTCCAATCATGCCTGACCCACCCAATATCACCATTCTGCTCTCCTCCGTTATCCTTGAACCTCCTCCCACCACGCAATGCCCTAGAACGATCCACCTGCACATGCTCTCCCTCCCCTCATAGCTGACGCCCAGTTACCGGCCCAATGCCCACCCAGACCTTGCTCCCATCCATTATCTGAGCCACCTGTCCGGTCCCCCTCCATGGCCACACCTTCAACCTCCCAAATTCGCACACTGGACCCATCACGCTCCTGCATCTGTTAGGAAAAGAAAGGTAACTTTAAGTTATCTATATTTCTATTGGTAAATATTAGAAATACGAGAGGAATTAACCAAAATATTTCTAAATGTAATTTTGGGCGGGTTTGGCAGCGTGTTTCCCGTTGGCTTTTTGGTTGAGATCTGCACTGGTATTCACCCACACTCAGGGCATGATTTAATGGTTACGTTGTGCCTGGCACAGATCTGAGAGTGCCAGTTAAATCGAAATCGGGATCCGCGCCGGGTGAGAATCGGTTTGCAACCTAACCGGCCCGCTCCCGTTGGTGGGTTCAAAAACTCGTCCAAACAAGGCGAGACGTAGTTATTTACATTCCCTGGCACAGCCCAGGGACACTGGAGCTGCTGCCCCAGTACTCGGGGGGTGGGGGGGGGGGGGCTGGAGAGGGTGGGCGACCCCTCAGAGGGCATGGGCCTGGGTGGGGGGCTGGGTGATAAAGGTTGGGAGTTGCCCCTGGGCTGGAGGGGTGAGGGGTTTGCCACTTGTGGGCCTACGGCCATCCTCCATTATCGTGTATACTCATAACTGGGGCAACTACAGATGCTGCCTGCCTGTCCCAGTAGCACTTCCAAGACAGAGCCCTGTTCTTGGTTATATGCTGACGGTCACTTTAACCCACTTTGACTGTGAGCAGCCTCTGGCTGCACAGGTAAAGGCTATCGCTAATAAGGAATTAACCTTGTTCATTGTGAGAGTACGTCACAGTTGCAGGTTGTGTTTGCTGCTTGCTTCTGCTGGTGGCTGCAAATGCCTGGAGGCTGCTGTTGCTGGTTCCTTCCTTTTCTGCGGCTGAAAGAAGACCAATTTTTTCACAGATACCTGGGTCCTGGAACAGGGGGACGTATGAGTCCAGAAGGCAATCCGGTTTGATGCAAGAAGACGCTGTGGGACCTGGTGCAGGAAATTGATCGAAATGGACCATCTGATGATGCTGCTGGAAAAATGCTTTTGCAGATTGCTGACGCTTTTGTTGTTGGTGTGGTGAGTGCTGTGTGTAACTGGCACATCACCGCGGGTTAAACACACTGGAAGTCGAGGATGTTCAACTGCACCTTGAGCACCAGAGGAATATGAGGATGCCAGGATTTGGTTCCGGTGAGATTGGGCCAGTGTGGGAGGGGCCTGCACAGCTGCGGCTCCTGGACGGAGAATTGCACTGATACGTGGAACTGGAAACAAGTAATGCATTGATGGACAGATCATTTCTACATCAAAAGCTTTTGACATACAAAAACATTCTCAGGCTAATCCTCCATTTCTGTTGAGGAACCGACGAGCGCTGATGCCGTGTTTGATTTTTTTTGTGGAAATGAGCTATATAGCTTTGTATTTGCATCAAAATGGAAGAGTGACATTTCCTTGTTGATTCATAGTTAGTCTGATATGTGGAATGTTACGAGGTTAATTTCAAATCTTTGTAAATGTTGGCCATTTTGCCAATAAAATATTACTCAGGTGCATTTTCATGGGTACACTTGCCATGTCTCAGACTAGCATTCCAATCAAACTGTGAGGCCTGGACACTTTGCCTGAACACTGGAAGCATCAGCACCATTGAGGCAGCAGCCAACCATCAAACACCGGCTTCAGCACTGAGGATATCCCTACAACTAGAGTGTGTGCGTGGATCAGGGGATGGTACCCGAGCACGGTCTAAATAACGTTCTTGGCAGGGCCCCTGCTGGGGCCGGGAGGGTGAGTGTGCAGAGTGGTGTCCTCCAGCACAACTGGCTTGGTGGATGGCCCTCTGAGAGAAGAGGGACACGTAAAACTGGGGGGAGGCCCAGAGGATATTAGGATCCCAGAGCGGAAGCCCTAACTGATTGTCGGCCTCTCCCTCTCCTCCAATTCATCACAGTAACCAAAGTGGATAGTGTTGCTGACCCCACAGTGGCAGTCCGCATGGTGGTAGTGGCAGCCCAGGCGGCCAGACACTGGAGAAGGCAGCAGCACGGACGCAGGCAGGAGGCGGCACCCCATGTGTAGGGGGCCGCCGCACACCCTTCAAGCCCCGCTACTCATCAGGCCAAGTAGGAATGCAAAGGGGGGCCGCAGCGACAACGCAAGGTGTACAGGTGTCATCGGTCATTTGAGGACATGATGGACAGTGTATGGTGCAGGAGACTCCGTCTCAATAAAGAGATGGTGTGGCATCTGTGCCATGTCTTGGTGGACTTGCCACCCCGTGGCATGGTAGCACAGTGGTCAGCACTGTTGCTTCACAGCACCTGGTCCCAGGGTTCTGTTCTGGGATCTTCCCGTTCAGTTATAACACCAAGTGGGATTGTAACACATCCCACTCCCCCCTCTGACTGTGAATATTCGCTCTATTCACCAATACCCTGGGTTCACCCCTTTGGACCTCATTGTCGATACCACTGACCGTGGCCTCAAAGTCACTGTCTCCCCACCTGCCTTCCCTGGACAATCTTCCCCCTTTGCTGGACACTCTTCCCCTACCCCCTTCCCTGATTAGCCTTGGTGAAGCTACTGATAATGCCACTTCAAATCAGTGAAGTTATGGAAGCTCACTAAGAAGGTGAAAGCAGCATCTACTGATCTCAAAGTCATGGAAAAGGCGAACTTGCCAAGTGCACGGCACTTGTACCAGGAGTAAAAATGAAAGTTCTACATTTTTGTTGGTGAAGAACTTAATTTGGAGGTTGTACTTGATCCCAGTGAGGTGGCCTTTTAATGGACATGCATGAGATACTAACACATACAAAACAGGTTCCTGGCATTGTTCATCAGGTAGCTCGACCCATCGTTAACCCGCCGTGAAAGTCGGGAGAACAAAATACAAACAATTCATCCCGCGATTGGGAAAGATTTTTTCCTCCTGCCAAATCAAGTTCCTCCCCCCCCCACCTGAGACGATTCCCACTGCTGGCAGGACCGGAAGGTTCCATCCATCCTGTTTGATTCTCATGTTGACCTGTTCTGTCGTCTGATGCCACGACCTCTGGTATCTTTTCCAAATCACCATTTGTAAACTTAGATGGTGCATTCCAGCAACCTATTCAAAAATAAAGGGGCCTGGATGAGGGGCTTGCCCCGTCTGCTCTGCACATTGGCTTTGTAATGCTAAGAGAGAAATAAAGCATTTTAAAAAGAAACATATCGTATCTGCCCAGTGGGTGGTTAATAGATAGTGATCAAGGGCAGCATGGTGGCACAGTGGTTAGTATTGCTGCCTACGGCGCTGGGGACCCAGGTTCGAATCCCGGCCCTGGGTCACTGTCCGTGTGGAGTTTGCACATTCTCCCTGTGTCTGCATGGGTTTCACCCCCACAACCCAAAGATGTGCAGGGTAGGCAGATTGGCCACACTAAATTGCCCCTTAATTGGAAAAATAATTGGGTACTCTAAATTTATGAAAAAAAAACAAAAAATATAGATAGTGATCAGTCTTATTCGCCTCTTCCTAACCAAAAACATTAAGGACGATATATTAAGCAGTTATCAAATATTTTTACAAATTTAGAGTACCCAATTGATTTTTTCCAATTAAGGGGCAATTTAGCATGACCAATCCACCTAACCTGCACATATTTCGGTTGTGGGAGCGAAACCCACGCAAACACAGGGATAATGTGCAAACTCCACACGGACAGTGACCCAGAGCCGGGATCGAACCTGGGACCTCGGCGCCGTGAGGCTGCAGGGCTAACCTACTGCGCCACTGTGCTGCCCTAAGCAGTTATCAATTATACACGCATTAAGCATATAGAACGCACACTGCCAATCTGCGGGCACTTAGGATCCTCAGTCCAGAGCAGGAATTGAACTTGATGTCTCCTGGTTATAATATTTCATTCTACATTAGAGAATGCTTGTTTGAGCCGTGAGAGAGCTCCTAGATTTATTTAATAATAAGCAGTCTATATATCAGCATTAAACAATAGAATATATTCCATTAACGTCGTTTTCCGCTTATCTGTGATTCTGACTTTATTATTTGTGCCCTCGTTTAACCAGATAACACTCTGAACAGTTTACTAGATGAATCATCCACTTTGGATTAAACTATAGATCTAAATCATTTATTAATTCATACAGTAAATTGTAATATGAAACAGCTTGTAAGTACTAACAGATAAGACAATTAGGACATAATTTATGCATACTGCACAATCTCTATGATGTTGAAAAGGCTTTGCTTTTCACCGTAATGAAATATTAATACAGAAAGAGGAAAAAAAGAATTAAGTTTAAACTAAGTGAAGCCATGGTGGTTTTGAACAAAATTGTGAATCTAAGATAATAAATTAACTTAGTATCTCAACCTGCAAAGGTTGAGATACATACGAATAAAAAAATGTTTTGCTGTTATTATTTATAAAACAAGATCTGCAATAAGGACAAACATTAGTTTACGAACATTTTATTTCCCCGACAATATAATTTAAAAACAGACGTCCAGAATGAATATTTAATTAGACGTCGCTTCACAGTGGACCCAATTTAACCCCCTGACCCTAATTAGAAATACTATTGAAATATTCCTGTAGTTCCAACAGTGTGACAAGCCTGAGTATGTTCACAAAAATAGCTATAAAGCTCTGCAACAATGCAGTAGTGAACAGTTGGGAGATGACTGACAATTTCTGGGCGAGCACCCCTAATTTATAAGCTTTCATTTTCTCCATGAATGAATTTCATTATGGCCAGAGATCTCTCTTGGATGGATGCTTCATGTTAGAATGTTTTCTTGCAATTCAAATACTCAGATGTGCCGTCAGCCCTAAAATAAAATGCAACTTTGCTCATGGAGCTTGTCTGCTTAATAGTTCCTTCATAATGTTGGTTGCGGCAGTGAGGGGGGGGGGGGGGGGGGGGGTGGTTGGGGGGGGTTGGGGGGGGATGGGGGTGGTGCGGGGGCTGAAGATATGAAATGAGAGCAATAGTATTTTTATCCTTCCTGGAACAAATATTTTTGCAATTAAAGATGTTCAAATTAAATACTTAATTATTTTATATATTGTATACATCTGACATATTTACCTGGCTTTTACATATTTTTCATGTCACATCTCAGAGACAAGCAGAAATTTGAATATGATTAAACATTTAAGAATGCTTTTTCGACCTGGCAGAGCTTTTTGAGATGGTCATGAGTGGAATGGACAGTACCTCCCACTGATGCCATCAATATGTTGATTTGAACTTCTGAGCCTGATTGCAAGCCGGTTGTCATTACCCTTTATCTCCTTCCTTGCCTTCATCCGGGTCTTCCTCGCGAGGTTTTTTTGGTGCTCCCCCCCATGTGTTTTTGTCTTTGCACTGAGGTAGTGCTAAATGCATCACAGTGGCCCAATAGAGAAGACTATCCATGGGTTGTACTGTAACAAACCTCCAGACCTATCCAAGCATCAAAAGGATTGTGTCAGGGGTCCCAATTGTATGCTTGCTGACCTGCCAGAAAAGGATATTTGGTGATCTATTTTATGCAATAATGGACTACAGATTGACTGTAGGTTACTTGTTGCAAACTGCAAGGTGCCCGAAGAAAATAATATTTGGGTAATGGTGAATTGTGCGACCTCAGGCAAAATCATGGCTACCTACACAAATAATGCAAGGCTGTAGGTCTTGCATTAGGAACAGCACAGATTTGTGACAGCCTGTCTGGAGAAGCACAGTACCTCATGCACTGCTCCTCTGATAATTCATTAAAGTGACCCATAGCCTGTAGTAACTATGGGTCTGTTACCATGTGGTCTCCTGAAAGGCCCCGCTACTGGTCCTTGTGGTTGGCCAACGTACCTCTACTGCTACATCTCTTACTTCCGAATTTTCATGGAGCTAAAATGAAGTGCCTGATGCACGGTCAATTGCACAAAAGACTCAGATTGGTACAACTGTGGCTTTATTGCAGTCAGATGCGTGGCCTCCTACTGCAGCTGACGAAATGGCAGATCAGTGGAGGACACGCATATTTATACGGCTCCTTGTGGGCGAAGCCAGCCGGCAGGGGCTACCGGCGAACCGGTAATACAGGTCCTACCTTACATCCCCTAATACAGATGCACACAGTGGTTCACCACATTCACCCCCTGTTAAAAATTAGTCCGGCGGGTGGTGGTGTGGAACTATATACAATGTTTATGTACAGTGCGGAAGGAAAGAAAATGTCCATTTTGACGGTCCGGTGCCAGTCAGAGGTTAAGTCGATCCGGTGCTTTGACGATTCGCTGGGAGCGACGTAATGGTGGCGGCGATGTTGGTGCTGGCGGTACTGGTGTCACCGATGTCGGTGCTGGCGGTGTTGGTGCTGGCCAGTAGTCGGATGACCCCGGGAGCGTGCCGAAATCTTCTTTGTCCTCTTGCGTGGGCAGGGGAAGGAGGGATGGACCTGGTGGGGTTAGTGTTGGTAGCGCCGGGGGATGGGAGGGTGGTGAATGGTTGGGGAAGTATGTTTTTTTAAAAATAAATTTAGAGTACCCAATTCATTTTTTCCAAAGAAGGGGCAATTTAGCATGGCCAATCCACCTACCCGGCACATCTTTGGGTTGTGGGGCGAAACCCATGCAAACACAGGGAGAATGTGCAAACTCCACATGGGCAGTGACCCAGAGCTGGGATCGAACCTGGGACCTCGGTGCCATGAAGCTGCAGGGCTAACCCACTGCGCCACCGTACTGCCCAGTGGGGAAGTGTGTTGAAGTGGAACCTGATGGTGCCAGGTCCCTGAGGGAGACAGTATGTTGGCAGCCGTCGGGGAACTCCAAGTAGGCAAACTGGGGGTTGGCGTAGAGCAAATGTACCCTGTCCACCAAGGGGTCCGCCTAGTGGAGTCGGACGTGCCTACGGAGAAGGAGCGGTCCTGTAGCTGAGAACCAAGTCGGGAGCGACACCCCGGATGTGGACTTCCTGCGGAAGGTAAAAACACATTCATGGGGTGTGTTATTTGTGGTGGTGCACAGTAGTGACCGTATAAAGTGTAGTGCATCAGGGAGAACCTGCTGCCAGCGAGAGGCTGGGAGGTTCCTGGACCGTAGGGCCAGCTGGATGGCCCTCCAAACCGTCCAGTTCTCCCTCCCTACCTGCCCATTTCCCCGGGGGTTGTAGCTGGTCTTCCTGCTGGAGGCGATACCCCTGCTGAGCAGGAACTGACGCAGCTCATCGCTCATGAATGAGGATCCCCTGTCACTGTGGATGTAGGCGGGGAAACCGAACAGAGCGAAGATTGTGCTGAGGGCCTTGATGATGGTGGCAGACGTCATATCAGGGCATGGGATGGCGAAGGGGAATCTGGAGAACTCATCAACCACTCTGAGGATATACGTGTTGCTGTCGGTAGAGGGAAAGTGCCCTTTGAAATCCACGCTGAGGCGTTCAATGGGGCGGGAGGCCTTCACCAGGCGCGCGTGGTCGGGCCGGTAGAAGTGCGGCTTGCACTCCGCACAGACCTGGCAGTCCCTGGTGACTGTCCGTACTTCCTCGACGGAGTAGGGCAGATTGCGAGCCTTGACAAGATGGTACAATCGTGTGACCCCCGGGTGACAAAGGCTGTCGTATCGGGCCCGGTGTTGGTCTACTTGTGCACTGGCACATGCACCATGGGAGAGGGCATCTGGGTGCTCGTTGAGTTTGCCGGGGCGATACAAAATCTCGTAATTATAGGTGGAGAGCTCGATGCTCCGCCGCAAGATTTTATCGTTTTTGATCTTGCCCTGCTGCGTGTTGAACATGAAGGCTACCGAACGTTGGTCAGTGAGGAGAGTGAATCTCCTGCCGGCAAGGTAATGCCTCCATTTCGCCAGTAATACAGGTGCACACAGTGGTTCACCACAGTGCCAAAAATGACAGCCACCAATAAGCTTATTGAGGGTATGAATGCAGAATAAACATGGAAACCAACAATTCCCAAGGCAATCTCTCCTGTGGAAATACCAATATCTCTGCAGTAAGCAGACATCAATGATCTGGACAGCGACCCTGCTTAAAATGATCATTTTGAAACAAATCGAATTAGACTTTGCTCTGAGGTTCTGCGTTGGTGGGACTTTTGATTTTCCATGTTAAAATTGCATCATATTGACACCATAGGAGCCCATTCGCATGTAGTAAAATGGCTCCGGCTGGGTTCTGGTGGGTACCTCAGATGCCTACAGAGAAACTGCATGGTTTCGATGATGGCAAACAAGAAACAAGTGAGGAGCAAGGTGTTAAGTATTGTGGTGCAATGATAACTCTCCTGCTGTCCAGTTTCTGTTAAGCAGGGGAGATATTAAATATAAGATGTTTACTTTTTCATACACTACAAATGCTCATCATATAACTGTCTCAAACTCCTAGAAGAATACAACAAAGAAGATTTTTATCTGGTCAGCAACCCCTCTTACATCGAACCTGCAATCTTGCTCTCCCTCACACACAGTCATAACCTTATTGGTGTCTCTGTATTTTATCAACATTACAATGGTTAGCGTTTCACTGATCTATCCTCTTCTATTCCTTTTACTGTGCTCTCCCAGTGTGTTCATTGTATTGAAATCAAAATGATGCTGTGATCTGTTGCTACAAGGAGTGTATTGCGAAAATTCAGAGCCTGCAGGCCTGCCATTTCCCGAGATTCACCTTTTCCAAGTGGAACCCCCCCGCTGGGAGTGATGGATTGGAGAATCACCTCTTAAGGCCCATTGGACTGTTTCTGTTCTAACTCATTATTTCCCAGAGCCTCGATAGCTGCGAATTCCCTTATCTCTCTGTTTTCTTCTCCTCTTGCAATCGAGGTGCTTTTAAAACCAGCAATTGGCATCACATCACCACTGCTGCTTGATTTATCATCTCTGCTACTTTTTTTAACCTAAGTCATAGCCTGCACTGTTGAGACTGAGCCTTCCTCTTTGTTTCAAGTTAGAGGAAGGAAGATTGGTCAAGTAGAATTTAAGAAAGAAGAATCAAGGTTTTTTTCCTGAAAATTTAATTGCGGCATCAAATGAAGAAGGAAGCATCTTTTTGTTTGTCCTGTATTCTAACCCCGTTACCTTTTTCAATTAGTGAGCATTGATAATATCAGTTGGGGCTTGGCATGCAGGAGTTATTGAGCCTGCTGGCATAGAGCAGTTGATTAACATGCACAAATGATTTGGCAGAATCACTAATGAATCTGAGAGTTTATTCATGTACTTGAACTGCTTCCTGATGTCAACAGTATTCAGTTTATTTCTTTTTTGTTTTCCCTCTCAGTTTTCTGCTCTCCTCCTCTAATGTGACTCATACTGGGCAATGTTTCCATCAGTTATAGTTGCCTCTTTAACTTTGCCCAAAGTGTTAATTGTTAAAATACATGAAAATAAATCAGCAGGCTGTTCCAATGTCAGGACTATCACAGCCCTATCTTCTGTTAGTTCACATCCACACACATTTGCCTACAAGACTCACTGAATAGTTATCAGGAGTGAAAGCATTGCTGATTTTCTCCTCCCGAGCCTAGGGGCCAATGATGGTATCCCTGCATCATATATAGGACAGTTCTGAATTGTTATGATCTGGTATCTTTTCCTTTAAATCAGGTACAATACATGAGATTGCATATATTTTTTTAAATCACCTACAGTTTCAGGCGCCTTTTTAAAAAAAAAATGTATATTAAAAAAATTATTTTCCTACTTTCTCTCTTAATAGGTTTAAGAAGAAGCCCAACGTAAGATTTTCAGATGTATACATGCTGTGTACACAAATGCTGTGGTTGACTTAGTCATGATTTTAACAAACTGGTATTTTTTGATGGAGGCTGGAGTTATGAGTCGCCAACAAGCATTGGCAACAGGTCAAGAGTTATACCGTGAGGAAAATTGTGAGCAGTCCTCTTGGGTGTAATTGAATGGAACAACCAAGATCTTCATTGTTGGACAATGCTCCCACAGCTAAAGCAGGCAAGAAGCAGTGAATAATCATTGTTTATGGAGATAAAGATTATTATTTAGATTTTCTAGCCTTGTTCTGTTTTATCCCTTTTGAGCAGATGAATTAAATGGCCTGAATTTTGACGTTGCGATGACAACCCTCAACTCTGCTGCGTTGCAGTACTGATGCACGATCAATCACTACTGAAGCGAGATTGTAGTCCAATTGAAGGCTTTAATGAACAAGTAGTTACCCCAGCAGCTCCGGTACAGAATGACTGCTGTGGGTGAAACACAGATTCTTATGCTCCGCCTGCTGGGCGGAACCAACAGGCAGGTTCTACAACTCATACTACAGTATAAGGTACATCCCACCTAGGTACCGCGATACCGCTAATATAACCCACCACATTCACCCACTGTTTAAAAAAAGAGTCTGGCGGGGGTGGTGGCCTTGCTTTTACAGTGGTAGAGGTTATAGCAATACACATATTTACAGGCAATTATTTACAAGTTCATTTTACAATGAGACTATCAGCTGGTCGGGGGCCCTGAGTCGTCCTCTGCGATCCTCGCTGTCCTGGCGGTGATGCTGGCGTCGGCTCGGGCATCCGTGGCTCTGGGAGTGTGTCGTCTTCAGCTTCATCGCATCCGGATGGGGCCAGTGGGAGGACGGATCCTCCTGGGAAGGGGGCCGCGGTGGTGTGCGCTGGTGAAAAAATGGTTGGAGTTGGTGGAGGGGCGGTGGGGGGGGGGGGGGGGGGGGGGTGGGGGGGGGGGGGGGGGGGGGGGGGGGGGGGGGGGGGGGGGGGGGGGGGGGGGGGGGGGGGGGGGGGGGGGTGAGGGTGGGGATCCAGTCGCGATCAGATCCCGGAGGGAGACCGTGTCTTGTCGGCTGTCAGGGTGCGCCACATAGGCGTACTGGGGGTTAGCATGGAGGAGATGTACCCTCTCGACCAGTGGGTCAGACTTGTGGGCCCGTACTGATGTGTTGGGTGAGCTTGGTCTGCGAGGACTGCGTTTACTGAAGCAGTGAGAGAGACAGGCTTCCAACACTTGAAGAAATGCAACTCGATTTTATTGAACTCTTAACTATCATACATACTTTAACTGTGGGTTGACACTATGTTGACTTGACTGGAGACCTGAGGCTAACCTGACCAGACTATCTTACTACCACATGGTGTATGTTCTAGTTGTTGCTCACAGGCTCTGACTGTCTCAGAGGCTGGATCCCCAGAGAGCAGGAAAATTAGTGCCCTCTGGCTTTATAGTGGTTGTGTCCTGTCTGGTGATTGGCTGCTGTGTTCTGTGTGTTCATTGGTCATCCTGTGTGTCAATCACTGCCTATCTGTGCACCATCATATACCTGTGTGTATATTATGACATCTCCCCCCCTTTATTTTTACTTGAAAAAAATGTGTATAAGTCAATAAATAGTGAGTGTGTGTGTACAGGAGCCTGACTATATACAAATTATGTGAACGTATTTACATGGGAAGGTGTCTAGTGCAGATAGAGGGCAGATAACAAATTAGGAAGAAACAATATGTACAGATGTGCAAATGGATCACAAGGTAATGCAACATTCAGTCTCTATAAATTCAGTCTCTGTGGCGTGCGATGAATTCTGGTGACCACCTCAAGGGTGGGTCAGGGGCCGCCTGCACTGGAACGGGTGGAACTGCCCCCAATGTAGAGGTCGGTAAAAGAACTGGCAGATCAGTGGCCTCGTGGAAGGGCGCGTCCTGAGGAACCAGCATGCGAGGCGGGACATCACGTTCAGGTGGCGGGCGTGGAAGTAGCCGCAGTGCCCGCCTATTACGCCGAAGAAAGGAGCCATCATGCATGCGAATGAGGAACGATCTCGGGGCCACTTGCTTAACCACCACAGCTGTGGCAGACCAGCCACCGTCAGGTAGCTGAACTCGAACTCGGTCAGCAGGGCCCAGAGCAGGGAGATCTGTGGCGTGGGCATCCTACGCCGACTTGCATTGGGCCCGAGACTGTTGCATCCTCTGCAGGACCGGAAAATTGTCAAGGTCCGGGATGTGGATAGCCGGCACCGTCGTCCGTAGCGTGTGGTTCATTAGCAGCTGTGCTGGGGACAGGCTAGCGGTCAGAGGAGTCGCCCTATAGGCTAACAGCGCCAGGTTAAAATCCGAACCCGAGTCAGCAGCTTTGCACCACAGTCTTTTAACAATGAAGGCCCTTTTCAGCCTTCCCATTCGACTGGGGGTAGTGGGGGCTTGAAGTGACGTGTGTAAAATTGTACTGCCGGGCAAAATCCGTCCACTCCTGGCTGAAGAAGCACGGGCCATTATCAGTCATAACTGTAAGTGGAATGCCATGACGGGCAAAAGTCTCTTTGCATGCATTGATGACTGTTGCTGATGTGAGGTCAGTCAGTCTGACCACCTCGGAGTAGTTGGAAAAATAGTCCACGAGGAGGACATAGTCTCGGCCCTTTGCATGAAGGAGATCAATACCAACTTTGGACAATGGGGAGGACACCAGTTCATGCGGCTGTAGAGTCTCTTTCGGCTGAGCTGGCTGGAACCTTTGACCCGTTGGGCAATTGAGGACCGTGTTGGCGATATCCTGACTGATTCCTGGCCAATATACTGCCTCTCGGGCTCGATGGTGACACTTTCCAACCCCCAGGTGACCCTCGTGGATTTGGCCGAGGACCAGCTCTCGCGCATGCTCTGTGGGATTACTATCCTGTCCAGGTTCATTAGTATTCCGTCCACTACTGCTGGATCATCCTTTACATTATAGAACTGTGGGCACTGCCCTTTTGCCAACCATCCGTGAGATGACGCATGACCCGCTGGAGTAAAGGATCCCTGGCCGTCTCCTGACGAATTTGCACGACCCTTTCATCAGTGGCCGGAAAGTTGGATGCACAAAACTTCACCTGAGCGTCTATCTGACAGACAAAGTCCGACTGCTCACACGACGTGGTGATGGATCTAGAGAGTGCGTCGGTCACAATGAGCTCCTTGCCTGGGGTGTAGACCAGGTCAAAATCGTAGAGGCAGAGTTTGAGGAGGATACGTTGTAGCCGTGGCGTCATATCATTGAGGTCTTTTTGGATGATGTGAACCAATGGCCTGTGGTCCGTCTCGACCGTGAATCTGGGGAGTCCATACACGTAATCATGGAATTTGTCAATCCCTGTGAGGAGGCCCAGGCATTCTTTTTCAATCTGAGCATATCGTTGCTCAGTAGGTGTCATGGCTCTAGATGCATATGCGACTGGGGCCCAGGAGGAGGATTCGCCCCGCTGGAGTAATGCTGCCCCAATGCCACCCTGGCTCGTGATGGTGGAGATCTTTGTCTCCTTGGCGGGGTCGAAAAACGCCAGTAGCGGGGCCTTGGTGAGTTTTGCCCTAAGCTCACGCCACTCTCGCTCATGAGCAGGGAGCCACTGGAAGTCCGCAGTTTTTTTACGAGATTGTGGAGAGCTGTGGTGTGTGATGCAAGGTTGGGGATAAACTTCCCGAGGAAGTTGATCATCCCTAGGAAGCGGAGGACTGCCTTCTTGTCCTTCGGGGTCTTCATGGTGCTGATCGCCGACACCTTATCTGCATCTGGCTGCACACCGAACTGCAAAATATGGTCGCCAAGGAACTTTATTTCTGCTTGACCAAACGAGCATTTGGCTCTATTGAGTCGGAGGCCATGCTCATGGATCCTGTGGAACATTCGCTTGAGGCGATCGATGTGCTCCTGAGGAGTTGTGGACCAGATAATGATATCATTGACGTACACTCGCACCCCCTCGATGCCCTCCATCATTTGCTCCATTATTCGGTGGAACACCTCCGATGTGGAGATGATGCCAAAGGGCAACCAGTTGCAACAGTAACGACCGAACGGGGTGTTAAATGTGCAGAGCTTTCGACTGGACGCGTCCAGCTGTATTTGCCAAAAGCCCTTGGAGGCATCCAGCTTCGTGAAAAACTTGGCGTGAGCCATTTCGCTGGTGAGCTCTTCTCGTTTAGATACAGGGTAGTGTCCCCTCATGATGTTACGGTTCAAATCTTTGGGGTCGATACAAATGCGAAGTTCCCCTGATGGATTTTTGACACAAGCTATGGAGCTAACCCAGTCCGTGGGTTCCGTGACCTTAGAAATGACGCCCTGGTCCTGGAGGTCTTGCAGCTGCTGCTTGAGGCGGTCCTTAACGGCACCCGACGCGGTGCATGAACCACAGGTGTGGCATTCGGCTTCAGTAGTATCTTGTATCGGTAGGGGAGTGTGCCCATACCTTTGAAGACGCTGTGGTATTGTGCTATGATGTAATCTAATTGGGTTTGGAAGTTGACATCTGGCAAGGCCGTTGCCTCAGCGGGCGGCATGGTGTGAACCCGCTGCACAAGATTCAAGATTTTGCAGATCTGAGCACCGAGCAAGAAAGCTGGCAGGAGCCACTGGCAGCAATGGCATTGCCATTGTAGTCGAGGAGCTGGCAGGCTGGTGGAAGGATGCTTGGCTTGACGCGGATGGTGTCAAGGTCAGACTTTGAAATGAGGTTCGCTGAAGCGCCGGAGTCCAGCCTGAAGCGTATGCGAGCCTTGTTGACCGTAAGGGTGGCACACCACTCGTCGTCCGTATCAATGCTCATCACTGGGAGTTGTTTCACCTTCTTGACGAGCATGACTCACTGATGTGTTGGTTGAGCTGGGTCTGCGAGGACTGCGTTTACTGCAGCAGTGAGAGAGACAGGCTTCCTACACTTGAAGAAATGCAACTCGATTTTATTGAACTCTTAACTATCATACATACTTTAACTGTGGGTTGACACTACGCTGACTTGACTGGAGACCTGAGGCTAACCTGACCAGACTATCTTACTACCACATGGTGTATGTTCTAGTTGTTGCTCACGGGCTCTGACTGTCTCAGAGGCTGGATCCCGAGAGAGCGGGAAAACTAGTGCCCTCTGGCTTTATTGTGGTTGTGTCCTGTCTGGTGATTGGCTGCTGTGTTCTGTGTGTTCATTGGTCATCCTGTGTGTCAATCGCTGCCTGTCTGTGCACCATCATATACTTGTGTGTATATTATGACACGTACGTGTCTGCGGAGTAGGACAGGTCCGGCGGCTGCCAGCCATGTTGGGAGCGAGGTCCCCGAGGAGGACGTCCTAGGGAAGGCAAGGAGACGTTCATTTTTTTATTTTATTTTTTATTTCAAAAATTTAGAGTACCCAATTATTTTTTCTAATTAAGGGGCACTTTAGCGTGGCCAATCCACCTACTCTGCACATTTTTGGGTTGTGGGGGCGAAACCCACGCAGACACGGGGAGAATGTGCAAACTCCACACGGACAGTGACCCAGAGCCGGGATCGAACCTGGGACCTCAGCACCGTGAGGCGGTTGTGCTAACCACTAGGCCACCGTGCTGCCCTAAGGAGACGTTCATGAGGTGCTTCGTTGGTAGTAGTGCACAGTAGTGATCGGATGGAGTGAGGTGCATCGGGGAGGACCTTCTACCAGCGGGAGACTGGGAGATTCCTGGACCGTAGGGCCAGTACGACGGCCTTCCAGACCGTCCCGTTCTCCCTCTCTACCTGCCCGTTTCCCCGGGGGTTGTAACTGGTCACCCTGCTCGACGCAATGCCCTTGCTGAGCAGGAATTGACGTAGCTCGTCATTCATGAAGGAGGACCCCCTATCGCTCTGGATGTAGGCGGGGAAACCGAACAGGGTAAAGATGCTGTGGAGGGCTTTAATGACGGTGGCAGCCATCATGTCGGGACAGGGGATGGCGAAAGGGAACCGGGAGTACTCATGAATCACGTTTAAGAAATACATGTTGCGTTCGGTGGAGGGGAGGGGTCCTTTGAAATCCACGCTGAGGCGTTCAAAGGGATGGGAAGCATTTATCAGGCTTTCTCTGGCCTGTAGAAGTTTGGCTTGCACTCCGCGCAGATTTGTCAGTTTCTGGTTATGGCCCTGACCTCCTCAATGGAGTAGGGCAGATTGCGGGTTTTAACAAAGTGGAAGAACCAGGTGACCCCCGGGTGGCAGACGTTGTCGTGGAGGGTCCGGAGTCGGTCTACTTGTACACTGGCACAAGTGCCGCGGGACAGGGCATCAGGAGGCTCGTTGAGCTTCCCGGGACGATACAAGATCTCATAACTATCGGTGGAGAGCTCGATCCTCCACCGTAAGAACATAAGACCATAAGAACATAAGAACTCGGAGCTGGAGTAGGCCATCTGGCCCCTCGAGCCTGCTCCGCCATTCAATGAGATCATGGCTGATCTTTTTTGGACTCAGCTCCACTTTCCAGCCTGAACACCATAACCCTTAATCCCTTTATTCTTCAAAAAACTATCTGTCTTTATCTTAAAAACATTTAATGAAGGAGCCTCTACTGCTTCACTGGGCAAGGAATTCCATAGATTCAAAACCCTTTGGGTGAAGAAGTTCTTCCTAAACTCAGTCCAAAATCTACTTCCCCTTATTTTGAGGCTATGCCCCCCAGTTATGCTTTCACCCGCCAGTGGAAACAACCTGCCCGCATCTATCCTATCTATTCCCTTCATAATTTTATATGTTTCTCTAAGATCCCCCCTCATCCTTCTAAATTCCAATGAGTACAGTCCCAGTCTACTCAACCTCTCCTTGTAATCCAACCCCTTCAGCTCTGGGATTAACCTAGTGAATCTCTTCTGCACACTCTCCAGTGCCAGTACGTCCTTTCTCAAGTAAGGAGACCAAAACTGAACACAATACTCCAGGTGTGGCCTCACTAACACCTTATACAATTGCAGCATAACCTCCCTAGTCTTAAACTCCATCCCTCTAGCAATGAAGGACAAAATTCCATTCGCTTTCTTAATCACCTGTTGCACCTGTGAACCAAGTTTTTGCGACTCATGCACTAGCACACCCAGGTCTCTCTGCACAGCAGCATGTTTTAATAAGATCTTATCTTAAGTAAGATCTTATCATTCTTAATTTTGCCCCGCTGTGCGTTGTCAAACATGAAGGTTACTGACCGTTGGTCAGTGAGGAGAGTGAATCTTCTGCCGGCCAGGTAATGCCTCCAATGCCGCACAGCTTTGATGATGGCTTAGGCCTCCTTCTCGATGGAGGAATGGTGGATTTCTGAGGTGTGGAGGGTGCGTGAAAAGAAGGCCACGGTTCTGCTCGCCTGATGGAGGGTGGCAGCCAGAGTTACGTCTGATGCGTCGGTCTTGACCTGGAAGGGGAGGGACTCATTGATTGCATGCATCGTCGCCCTGGCAATGTCTGCTTTGATGCGACTGAAAGCCTGGCGGGCCTCTGCCAATAGGGGAAAACCGTGGACTGGATTAGTGGGTGGGCCTTGTCCGCATAATTGGCGACCCACTGGGCGTAATAAGAAAAGAAGCCCAGGCAACGTTTTAGGGCCTTGGGGCAGTGGGGGAGGGAAAACTACATGAGGCGGCACATGCGTTCAGGATCTGGGCCAATGACTCCATCATGCATTACGTAGCCGAGGATGGCTAGGCGATCGGTGCTAAACACGCATTTGTCCTTGTTATAGGTTAAGTTAAGGATTTTTGCGGTATGGAGGAATTTACGGAGGTTGGTGTTGTGGTCCTGCTGGTCGTGGCCACTGATGGTGACATTGTCGAGGTACGGGAATGTGGCCCGCAGATCGTACCGGTCAACCATTCGGTCCATCTCCCGTTGGAAGACCGAGACCCCATTTGTGACACCAAAGGGAACCCTTAGAAAGTGGTAGAGCTGCCCATCTGCTTCGAATACAGTGTACTTGTGGTCGTCCGGAGCTGGTGGTCGGCTGATATAGGGTCTACTGTGGAGAAAACCTTGTATTGCGCTATCTGGTTGACCATTTCAGGTATGTGGGGGAGGGGGTACGCATCGAGCTGCGTATACCTGTTGATGGTCTGACTGTAGTCTGTGACCATCCTATGCTTCTCCCGGTCTTTACAACCACTACTTGATCTCTCCAGTGGCTGTTGCCGGCCTCGATAATGCCTTCCTTTAGTAACCGTTGGACTTCTGACCTAATGAAGGTCCGGTCCTGGGCACTATACCGTCTGCTCCTGATGGCGACGGGTTTGCAATTGGGGGTAAGGTTTGCAAACAAGGAAGGCGGGTCGACCTTGAGGGTCGTGAGGCTGCAGACAGTGAGGGGGGGGGGGGGGGGGGGGTATGGGGCTGCCGAATTTGAACGTTAAACGTTGCAGGTTACACTGGAAGTCCAGTCCCAGGAGTGTGGCAGCGCAGAGATGGGGGAGGACGTAGAGTCGGAAGTTATTGAACTCCACGCCCTGGACCGTGAGGTTCGCTATGCAGTACCCCCGGATCTCCACAGTGTGGGACCCAGAGTCGGGAGAGATCTTTTGTTCAATTGGGTGTACAGCGAGAGAGCAGCGCCTTACCGTATTGGGATGGATGAAGCTCTCCGTGCTCCCAGAGTCGATCAAGCAGGATGTCTTGTGCCCGTTGATGAGTACCGAAGTCGTAGCAGTTGAAAGTGTTTGGGGCTGAGACTGGTCAAGTGTCACTGAGGCAAGTTGTGGCAGAAGCTGAGAGATCTCGTCGGGTGGTACACGGCCACCTGAGTCGGAGTCCTGAGACGTCATCCAAGATGGCTTCCCCCAGGAATCGCACATGGCCGGCTGGGAGATCTCATCAGGTGATACATGGCCAGCCGAGTCTGGGTCCTGAGACGTCATCCAAGATGGCTTCCCCCAGGAATCGCACATGGCCGGCTGGGAGATCTCATCAGGTGATACATGGCCAGCCAAGTCTGGGTCCTGAGACATCATCCAAGATGAATCGCACATGGCCTGTGAGGAGAGGAATGGCAGCGGGGCCGGCACCTGTGGAGACAGCAGCGGCCGACTGGGCCTGGCATACTGCCAAGAGGTGCCCCTTCTTCCCGCAGCCCTTGCAGATTGCGGATTAGGCCGGGCAGCATTGCCGGGGGTGTTTGTTTTGGCCACAAAAATAGTATCCCCCCCCCCCGGGTTTCCTGGCTGCTGCACTGCACAAGCTTGTGGGGAATTTAGGGATGCTTTGGAATCGGCCGCGGGTGGGAGTCCACCCTGTCCATGCGGGTACCATGCGGTCGGGAACGTAGGCCTGGGCGTTGCAGGAGACTACATCTAGGGAGTGCGCAAGTTTCCGTGCCTCTTTAAGCCCTGGCTTGTCGTTTTCCAGCAGTCGCTGGTGGATTTTGGAGCACAGCATGCCCGCAACAAAAGCATCCCGTATTAAGAGTTTGGTGTGGTCATTGGCTGAGACTTGTGGACAGTTACAGTTTCTACCTAACACTAACAATGCGCGGTAAAAATCGTCCAGTAATTCCCCTGGGATCTACCGTCTGGTAGCTAAAAGATGCCGAGCATATACTTGATTCACAGTGCGGACGTAGTGCTATTTTGACAAAGTCATTGCGCCCTCGAAACCGCCTCGTCTTCGATAAGTGTGTAGATTTCTGGGCTCACCCTTGAGTGGAGGACTTGCATTTTCTGTTCCTCCCAGGTAGTCGAGGCCGTCCTGATGTACCCGTTGAAACATGCCAGCCAATGTTTAAAAGTTGCTGCTGCATTTGCCGCGTGGGGGTTGATTTGTAGACACTCTGGCTTGATGCGGAGAGCAGCCATTCTTCAATTTTGTTCATTAAATTGATGCACGATCAATCACAACTGAAGCGAGATTGTAGTCCAGTTGAAGACTTTAATGAACAAGTAGTTACCCCAGCAGCTCCGGTACAGAATGACTGCTGTGGGTGAAACACAGACTCTTATGCTCCGCCTGCTGGGCGGAACAAGCAGGCAGGTTCTACCACTCATACTACAGAATAAGGTACATCCCACCTAGGTACCGCAATACCCCTAATATAGCCTACCACAAGTACAACCAGTGTCATCTTGTTGGCTGGGATAGGTATGTGTGGGGATTGTAATGTGTATGTGTGGCTGCATTTTGTCAGCCTCCCAAGTGTCAATCACAGACCAGGCAAATCCCACACTGCTTTTCATTGGAACCGATTGTGTTCCATGCAGCACCGGTGCTAGCCTCTCCACAGTTGCTGAATCGGTCCAGGTTCGGCGCCAGTTCTTCTGTCGCAAAAGTCCACGGATTCGGCTTTGGTGTCAACACTTAAGTCGCAGAAACAGAGAATCCCGCCCTCTATATAAATGCAACTTCACAAAAAAAATACATTTGTCAATACAAAATCCAAATTCTGGGCAGAAGTGATATTTCAGGTTTGCATTAACTCATTTATATGTGTGAGATAAAGCTGACCTGGAAAAACAAGCGGCAGAATTAGCATCTTATCTTTCAGGATTAATTTTCAGCTGGAATATGTTTGCATTAAGGTATGCTGCTTTTAAATTAAACTGATGTTATTTCAACAGAACTTTAATCTCCTTCATGTAAACACAGCATACACCCTTATTCATTTCGCACATTTGAAGAACATGGGCAAAGCTTATCTGGGGTTATTTTGACAAGCAGCAAAATATTAATTCAGTTCTGAAAGTGTTAATTTATAACACTGACAGTGTTGAAGGCTGTGATATTATTAGCTTATAGATTGCCTATTTTAAGAAAATACTTTACTAGCTGAATCTCAAGGATAATAACCAAATGCCACAATGACTATGACATTTCTTGGTACATCATGACCTTTGATATGAAATGGATTGCTGATGGCTTCCTCTCTAATAAACCATCCCTTCACTCTAACACAGTGATTAGAAATGCTTCTCAAAGAGAGTCTTGTTGAGAGATTGCTGTCTATTTTCAACACCAATATTTTCGAATGTCGCCTGCAAAGATGTGAAAGCTGAACTAAAAAAAAATTGATTAAAATGCTTCAGTAAGTCTCTTTAAAAAATGAAACTGAGTGCAGCTGACTCAGTGATTCCTAAAGTGATAGCGTAAATCTCCCTGTAAGGTTTAATTAGATATTCTCCTAACGTTAGCCACTCTCGCCTGTGATTCCATGGGTGCGACTTAACGGCCTCGCCTCGTCCGACTTGGTGTTGGGATGAGGCTGTTGCGACGTTCAAAACCCTAGCGCGACTTAACAGAGTCGCACGAGGCGCCACAATCTGGATCTCGCTCTCACTCTCACCGGGTACTGCCAGGGTGGCAATGCCATAGTATCCCAGTGCCAAGTTGGCACTGCCAGAGATGAGGCCCGATGGTGGTGTCGGAGGCCTTACCAGGTGGAGGGGGGGGGGGGGGTTGCGATGAGGGTTGGTTCTGGGAGCCTCCCTGAGGTTGGGGGAGGGGAGGAAGGGGAGGGGGTCGAAAACAGGGCTAGCTGAAGGTGGGATGGGGACGATCAGGGGAGCCAGAAAAAATGGTGCCAGGATCAGAGAGGTGCCTTTCCTTCTGGGCTTGCCAGCAGGAAATGGCTCCAAGTGCTGCCTTGGCAGAGAGAAATTCCCTGAGACCAAAAGAAACAGCAAAGTACCGTTGAATAGGAGGGTGTTTCTTGGTGCTGTAGACGAGATGAATTGTGGGGTCAGGTTGGGGGTGAGTGGTGGGGTGGTGGTGTGATGGCGAGTGGGCGGAGGGGCTTAACATGTCACGATTACTATCTCTAATGTCTACTCAGTGCCTTCTATTGGAAAGTGGGGATGTGCAAGTATGGAGATTGGACGTGTGTGTGATGCCCTCTGTAGTTAAATAGCCTCCTAATACTCATTGTGTCTGGTCATGCATGAAGAATGTTCACTTAGATGAAAGGCCAGAGGTTTGCCCACGCCTACAGAACTTGCATGAATCAAGAGAGAATGGGAGAAAATTGGAAGCAAAAAGAAATGCTGTTTTCTTTTAGTGACAGTGCCAATTTGTAGAGTCTGCAGGCTTTTATTGCCAATTTTATCAATTTAGCCTGACTGGAGAATGCAGAAGCAGCATAATTAGAGGAAATCCTTAAACAGAAAAAAAATCCTTGCTTCAAGCTGGTATTACACAAGAAAATGTCAAATACATTAGGAGGCTGATATTTTTCCTTCCATATATTTTTCTGGAAAGACTCTTCCGAGTTGGAGGTGATGGCACAATAGGATTTGATATGAAGATGTGACACCTCATCTTAAATTCCTTCCCCATGTTGCTTAAGTTGACAGGGATGACAGGAAGTGTGGCTGATAAGGCTTTCCGTCCTCTCCAAGCTGACTGATCACACATGAAGTCTTGGCAAGAGATTACTAGGTTACAGCAGAGTCAGGATGACATCACATCAACTCAATTTCACATCCTGCACACACCAGTGCCTATCACCACTCCAGGTCGCTAACATCCTTGACACACAAACAGTATTTTCAGTCTTGAGCGTTCTCCCCCCACCCCCCCACCCACCTCCCTTTTACCCTATGCCTGTCACTCTGGGTAAATCAGGAGGCAAATTTGTCATTAGATGCAAAGCACCATTAATACACAGCATTCTGACAGTTGCAGGATGATTTTCTTTAGGTCCAATTACTCGAAAATCTGAAGATCCTCTTGCTATTTGCATAAAAACTTGCAATTTGAACTGACGCTGAAGGACAGCAGTGCCTGTCAAGAAAAAAAAAAAATCACACGCAGAAATGAGTACGGAAAATAGACTTGGGGGCCCTTGGAATATTGCTTCAAATCTTTGAGAGTTGTTCAGTCTAATAATGAATTTCAAATAACTTATTCACTTCAGGAGTAAGTGGCTGGCACACGGTCCTTACAGCTGGTTTCTCGAGATAATTGATTTTCAAATAGTTCAAAGCATGGGGAAAGATGCCCGTGACAACTACAGCAGGTTTCAGGCGATTTCAAATACCCTATCAGTTTAATTATTGCTGCAGCTTTTGCTTGACATGGGTTTTTTCCTGCCGGAATTAAACTATCCAGGAGACAAAAAGAAAATGTAAGAATTATGAATTTCTCATGTTCCTCCTACCTAGCTTGTGTGTCCTACCCCAGGGCACTGTTGCCAACACACTCCGGGTTTTTCAATAGACAGTTAACGTGACATACAAGACTAGCCTGCATGACATGGATAACTCGGGGGAATAACAACAAAGTAAATGAGATGCATTAGTGTCTCAAAATGATTTGACGATGCACTTCCCAGAACTTGGTGTTTAATTTATGAATTTCTTCTTTGCTTCACCAGTGCAGTTGGCAAAATTCAAGAAATGAGACACTTCCACTTCACATGCACATTTCAGATGCTGATATTCATATGCAGAGGCGCATGGTTTACCAGATGTGGTACTCAACTGGGGATTTTCACAGTAACTTCATTGCAGTGTTAATGTAAGCCTACTTGTGACAATAAAGATTATTGTAAAAAGACATCTCTTTGCTTCATGTTAAAGGAGTTGCATCTCCTCACTTCGTGCACATGAGGACCATGACCTCAAAACTGGAGAGCAGGAAACTGAAATAAAATTCATTCCTGTATTTTTTTTTTAGCTCTTTTAAGTGGTACCGTGCATAACTCTGAGCAAAATCTTACCATAAAATGGCAACGTGTCAGTTCCACTGAGAAAAATGGACTTTTGAGGCTGTTAAGGAAATCTTCTTTCCTCATGTGAATCAAGCCACACTCTTGGCAGCCTCACAGCGATTCGCTCGCCTCAGGGAAACTTAATCACTACAATTGCTGGGGAACTCCATTTAAATGCCTCCCACCCCACACATGTCTCCCAGCCATTCCCCAATGACACCCTCCCCCACACACACACACTTCGCGTTAGGTGACAGGGCTATTTAGTGGATGGATGATCCCTGCGCCTGCATCCTCTTGGGACACCTCACCCGCCATGACCTGTAATGGGGTGAGGGATGATAGATTTCACCATGAAGCCTTGCATTGACTTCATATGAAAGTGTATCATATCAGTGTATCCTGTGTGATGCAAACTTTTATATGAGCATTGGAGTTCAATGCTTGGGATTCCAATCAGTGGCAGTGGGCTTTAGCTCTCCATATTTCATTGGCAAATTTGACTTGTCAATGAAGGGTGAAATTGCATATCAAGCTAACGAATGCCTCTTGTGACAGATGAGGCACAGCTGATTGGAGTGACGCCTGCAATCAGCATGACAAGTACACATCCAAAGGGCACCCTCATTCTCCCACTTCACAGCCCTACACACTTATTCCTGAGACAAACTTCCTGGATAAGTGGATTTGATATTCAATGGAGATTAACCCCTTGTTCCTCAGAGTTCTGAAGTTTAATCTGGACAAATGCGAGAATTTTGGAGGATCAAACCTAGCTACGAATTCTCCTGTAAATGGCAGAAACCTCAGGAACAGTAATGGAATCTGGGCGTGCAGGTCCACCATTCCCTAAAGGTGGCAATACAGGTGGCCTAGGTGATTAAGAAGGCATATGGCATACCTGCCTTCATCAGCCGGGGCTTTGAGTACATGAGTTTGGAAATCATGTTGCAGCTATATAAAACCTTGGAGTATTACATGCAGTTCAGGTCACCACATTATCAGAAGGATGTGGAAGCTTTGAGAGAGTGCAAAGAAGGTTCACAAGGATGTTGCCTGGTCTAGAGGATGTTGGCTATGAGAGGAGGCTGAATAAACTAGGATTGTTTTCATTTTAAGACGGAGGCTGAGGGGAGACCTGATAGAGGTCTACAAAATTATGAGAGGCATAGGCAGGGTGGATAGTCAGAGGCTTTTTCCAAGTGTGCAAGTGTCAATTATACGGGGGCACAGGTTCAAGGTGAGGGGGAAAGTTTAAGGGAAATGTGCGGAGAAGGTTTTCACGCAGAGAGTGGTGGGTGCTTGGTATGTGCTGCCAGAGGATGTGACGGAAGCAGCACATTAGCAACATTTAAGAGGCATCTGGATGGATACACGAATAGGGAAGAAACAGAGGGATAGACACTGGGTAAGGGCACAAGGTTTATTTATAGTTTGGGCATCATGATCGGCACAAGCTTGGAGGGCCGAAGGGCCTGTTCCTGTGCTGTACTTTTCTTTGTTCTTTGTTCAGCCTGAATATGGGGTTCTCATCACAGTTTAGTTGTGCTTCCCCAATTGAGAGGGCCTTCATTCTTATGAGGCAGGGCGTGGTGGTGAAAATTCCAAACCCCAATCATGCCGGCAAGAATCACGTTTTTCGATTTACTCTGGATTTTGAGCCCGTGTCAGGTTACTCAGTGGTGGAGAGTGTGGATTCAAACTCACCCGTTCCACAGGAATTCACTTCTCTGCAGCATTGAATACATTTCCTCTCCTAATTACAACATTCTTTCAACTAATTTGTTTGCACTTTACATAAGTTATGGTGCCTGGGCTTTCAATTTTGCTAATCTCATTTCAACAGGGCTCTGCCAGATACAAATTAGACTTTCTAATTTGAAGCAGGAGTGAAAAGTAAATATTTAACAACTATTGATTGCAAGTTCATGTAAAGTAAAAATAATTTAAACATATTAATAAGCAGGCAGTAGAGTGTTTCATATTGTGGTAACAAATCTGTGTCCATGTCAGCACAGGTGTTCTTGGGTTGTCAATAAAATTGCAAGATTTAATTTCAGTGAGATTGAGTTAAAAGTGTAGCTAGGTACAAGGAAAGGATCAACACACGATTTCGAAAGAAGCAGAAGTGAAGGAAATGTAGTTATCTTCTATTTTATCCTTCCGGAGATGGGAGGATAAAAAAGTGAGAGAAAGAGCGAGACTGAGAGCGGAACCGGGGAGATAAAAGAGTGTAAGAAAGATCGAGACTGAGAGCGGAGCTGGGAGGATATAAGGGTGCGAGAAAGAGTGAGACTGAGAGTGGAGCCAGGAGGATAAAAGAATGCAGGCAAGAGCAAAACTAAGAGCAGAGCAAAAGTTCTGAGTTTGGAGCTCCTGGAGGTGATGTCAGGATTCAAAAGTGGCGTGGGGCAAATGGAAGTAACAGATTGGGGCAGAATGGTCAGATTGTAAGATCTATATTTTTTGGTGTATAGTTTGTAAGGGTTATAATCTGTAGTAATAAGGATCAGGGAAGAAGGGCCCCAGAGTAATTAATATTATTTAATTTTAAGTGCCTTCCAAAAAGTTTGATTTAAAGAAGTAAGTCATGGCACGAGAGCTGAAAGCCGTGGTGTGCTCCTATTGCTCTATGTGGGAAGCCAGGTACATTTCCAGTGCCCTGGGCCAGTATGGATGCAGGATGTGTCTCCAACTGCAGCTCCTGGTAGACTGGGCTTTGGAGCTGGAACAGTGGCTGGGGACACAATGGAGCATCTGCGAGGCGGGGAGCATTCTGGATAGCATGTACAGAGTGATGGTCACACCGTAGGCTCTACAGGCAGGAACCAAACGGGTAATTACTAGGCTAAGCAAGAGGACTAGGAAGGCAGTACAGGAATCTCCTTTGGCCATTCCACTGCAACACAGATATACCACTTTGAATACTTTTAGGGGGAATGGACTCTCAGGGGAAAGCAGCAACAGGCAAATTTGTTACACAACGGTTGATTCTGTGACCCCAAATGAGATCCAGGATGATATTTTGATTCCTTGGTGCTCGGGTCAAGGAAGCCTCAGAAAAGCTACAGGACGTCCTGCAGGGGGAGTCTGAAAAGCCTATGGTCATTTATCTATTTACATGATTAATCCATCTACTTTAAGGCACATAGTGGTCGTGTTACACATTGGTACAAATGACATAGGTTTAAAAAAAGGGATGATGTCCTAAAAGCAAAATGTAGGGTATAAGGAAGTAAGTTGAGAAACAGGACCTCAAAGGTAGTGATCACAGTATTACCACCAGTGCCACGTCAGAGCAGAAATATTAGGATAGGCTTATTAGGATAAAATGAAGGCGTCGTGCACATTGCCTGGATATCGGGCGCAGATGTGTATGATGTACATCTCATGGTCACATACCAGCTGGGCATTTGTTGAGTGGAACCCCTTTCGGTTTGTGAAGACCATCCGGTTATGAGCCGGTGCTCATAAGGCATGCATCCCATCAATCACCTCCTGGACCTGGGGCATCTGGGCAATGACTGCGAACCCCGCTGCCCGGGCATCCTGATGGGCTCGGTCCACATTGAATTTGATATATTGTGTTGGCCGGGCATATAGGGCCTCTGTGAGATTCCGGACAGGTCCCCACCCGGTGCTGGAAAGACCAATCGCAAAAATGTTCAGGGTGACTGTCTCCTTGACGGCCACTGGGAGTGGGTATCCTCCCCCATACTCCTGCGGTCCAGGAGCGCCATAATCTGGCAGATATGTCGCACTTCCCCCTGCTCAGCCAGAGCCTTCAACAGCATGCCTGGTCCGGCCTCGAATGACAGGCGCTGTCTGTACACTTGAGGTATCATGCGGTGCTTCCTTCCCACCTCCTCCTTGGCCTGTTGGGTGGGGGGGGGGGGGGTGGGGTGTCGTTGGTGGGGTGGAGGGAGGTATGCAGGATTGATGGGATGGAAGGTGGGGGCTGGGGTGTAGGGGTGGTGGTCTGGAGGATGGGGGCTGAGATGCGGGGATGGTGGGTGTGGGGAATGGAGTGCAGGGATGGTGGGTGGAAGGTGGGGTGTGGGGATGGTAGGGTTGAGACTGGGTGCAGGGGTGGTGGGGTGCAAGTGTGTTGGGGTGGGACCAGCCATATGGCCGTTTACACTCTGCGCAACCATGGGCCATGGTGGGCGGTTATTGGGGTGCACAGCAAGATGCCCACCTTGCAGGCCGTGGCAGTCATGGTCTGTGCCTGGATGCCCCTGCCCCACCTGGGTTTCTCCTGATCCCACGGCACATACACTGGTCACCCCCAGTCACCCCCTGCTATCCCACCCCCTCCCCCCCTCCCCAGGCCTGGCAGACGTTCCCCCCCCCCCCCCCCCCCCCCCACAACATGATCATGCCTCTGCATGTCGTACCTCCTCACTCTCCCTCATCAGCCACGGCGCCTGTTTCCCCATTTTTTGAAACCACAAATGAAAATCGACGTTGGTAATTCCTCCCAGGGGAGGCGGAGCATTGGATCAGGCCCGCTAATGATATGTGGATGGCATTTACTGTACGTGCGGATTAGAACGCATTGATGCTGCTGTCGAGGCACCGGAGCATGGCCAGGCACCCTCCACGATTTGGGCTTCATGACCCGTTCTCCGCCCCATCGCCTTTCCCAATTTCAACGTCGGCCGATGGAGAACACCGCCGTATGTTTTCAAGAAGGAGTTAGATATGGCGCTTGGTTCCATAGGGATCAAAGGATATGGGGGAAAGCAGGATCAGGTTACTGAGTTGGATGATCGGCCCTGATCATATCGAATGGTTATCAGGTTCGACGGGCCGAATGGCCCCCTCCTGTTCATATTTTCTATGTTTCTCTGTTTTCCCTCCCTGGGGACTGAATACTGTGGTGTAAGGAAGGAATGAGCGAGTATTCTCCGTGTCACCCGTTGCCTGTGCCCTGTCGAGCTGTCAGGTAGAATAACGGTAGCTCCACTGAGGATAGCTAAACAATAGGTACTGCTGCTTTTCCCTTTTGTGTTCTCCCACGTCAGACTGTGGACTTAGTAATGGGTATGAGAGCTCTTGGCTATCCAGGCACTAAGTTATGAGGCTATTGCACAGTCACACCATCTACTCTCCCCGTGGGAAATAATTGCATTCAGCTGTAGTTATTAGAAGATAGAAGAATGTTATTGCGAAGCCCCCTGAGTGCACTGTTCCACGCATGCTTGAAGTATAGTATTGGTTTTGAATTTTTTTTTGCAGCGCATCTGATCTTACTGTAAATATTTGAACCAGCACCCTGTTGTGCCTGGAATTGTCCTAGCTTGACTCTGCACAATGCGGACATTATAAAGTCGTGCTTCATTTTGCGTTTGGTTCTTTTTATTGATTGATGCATGCTATAACATAGATTAAGTAACAACTGTTTCAAATGTATTCTCCTAAAATATATTTTATGTTCCTCTGATGGATCAACAAGAGTAGCACAGCCAAACATGCCAAGATTTGATCACACTGATCCCCGGTATATATGAAATTCTACCAAAGCTGTAATTAGCTTTACAATAGGGAGGGGAAATTTGGGCATCACGTACTCTGTTGATTGCTGTTCAGCAGCCCATGCTAGAAGTGTGTCTATATGACACAAAGTGTCTATATGGACATTAGATGCATTTAGACATGACTGAAATTAATCGCTGTGAAGTTGGATCCTTTAACACCCAATGCCCTCTCATGCCCAATTTCCTCCAACGTCTAAGCAATTTCAAATCTTTCTCTTATCTCGAGAATCTTTGATTGATTTATCAACTGTCATGATATGCAAACATGCAACCAATGAACACTCAGAATAGGACACAACCAATGGGCAGTCAGGACACTCAGAGTTGGCATCACCACCAGGGGGCATGGCATGAACACAATAATAGGGATGAGGCACTCACACCCTGCCTCTTTCCGCAGACAGACATCTCAAGAGTTAGACAGGGTTGTTCAGCAGCATCACACCCCAGCACGTGGCTTAGAGCAAGCTGGTACAGTGAGACTGAGTTACTACAGTTAGATTAGCAGAGAGTCGAACCCATTTGAGAACTGTGTTAATAGTTCAATAAAGACGTTGAACTCATTTCAGAGTCTGGAGCATCCTTTAGTTAAGACTGCATCAAGTAGCAGCCTGTGTTATCCGAAGCAGCATAACACAACATGATACCAGGGGTGACTGTTCAATCTATTTAGTTCAACTCAGCAAGATCCATGACAACCAGCTACTGAATACAGGCACAATGGACAAGATTCAGGCTCCTCATCAGCTCACGACCACCGGCAATCTTAGTGCCAACTGGCAATCATTCAAGCAGAAATTGCAGCTATATATGGAAGCATCTGACCTCAATGGCGCGACTGAAGCTTGGAAGCTAGCTCTTCTACTTACCACCGGGTGACCATGCGATAGAGATCTTCAAATCCTTCGCTTTCCAAAGGGCAGGACAAAACAAAGTACCAAACCATCCTGGACAAATTCGACAGCCACTGCGAGGTGGACACCAACAAAATCTTCGAGCGCTACAACTTCAAGCAGCGATTGCAAGGTAAAGACAAATCCTTCAACTCCTGTGTAACTAACCTTAGACTGCGAGCGTAATCCTGCAACTTCGGTGATATCACTGACTCCATGATCAGAGACCAAATTGTTTTGGAGTCCACTCTGATCCTCTGCGAGAGCAATTGTTGAAAATCAAGCACATGACCCTGCCAGTCACGATTGAAACGTGTACTGTGCATGAGCACTCTGAAAATCGCTATTCACATACAAAATGGCAGAAAGTATAAAACAAGCCTCCACGAGGTAGAGAGTGTTCAGGCCATCTCCCGAATGCAGTGTCTCCACATTGACGAAAGCAGCCATTTTGCGCACTCTTCCCGGGGCCCGACGCATGCGCAATGCGATCGGGAACATGAAGCGGCCAAAAACTGCACTGCGCAGGGGCAGACGTCCGAGAACTGCACCGCGCATGCACAACGACGCAGTGAGCGTTATGACACCGACGTCATGATGAGTGCGAACTGCGGCACCACCCATTTTTTAAAAAACTGCCCTGCAAGAGGCAAACGCTGTTTAAACTATGGGAAACCAAACCACTATGCAGCCCTGTGCAGATCTGCACCACCAGTCAGGAGCCAGCACTCCCAATTCCGACAGCGGCGCATCAGAAATGTGCAACACCGAATGCATGACTCTGATCCAGGCAGTGCGATGGATCCAGATGGACAACACTTACCGAGTGGGCATTAATTCGAAGTGCGAATACGTCACACCGGACACATCGCGAGACCAATTAATCCTGGCTGTGGATTCCGTGGACGAATGGCATGCAGTGATGAAGGTCAACCACTGCCCCATCTAGTTCGAACTGGGCACAGGTGCCTCCGCCAACCTGATTTCTCGGGTGGACTTCAAGAGAATCAAGAAGCTCCCCACAATCCTTCCAGCTGCCTGCAAACTCCTGGACTACAATGGAAACGCAATCAAGGCACTGGGGTCCTGCCATCTGCAGGTGTCCAGTCGGCACACATAGGCAAGCTTACGCTTCGAGATTGTTAAACCAGACAGGGTATCCCAGGTGCACACGCCTGGAAGCAACTGAACCTCATTCAATGGGTCTACACCACAACGCCGTCCCATTCGGATCTTCGGGGGACCTACGCATCTGCATTGACCCCAAGGATCTAAGCAAAAACATTATGAGGGAACTTTACCCCATCCCGAAGAGGGAAGAAATCACGAGTGAGATGGCACACGCGCGCTTCTTCACAAAACTGGACGCATCCCAAGGATTTGGCAAATCCAACTTGAAGAATCCAGCAGGAGGCTCTGCACCTTCAACTTGCCTTTTGGCAGATTCTGCTACAACTGAATGCCATTTGGCATCATCTCGGCATCAGAGATTTTCCATTGCATCATGGAACAGATGATGGAGGGAATAGAAGGGGTTCGTGTCTACGTTGACGATATCATACTCTGGTCCACAACCCCAGAGGAACATGTGTCGCGACTCAAGAAAGTATTCCGACGCGTACATGAACATGGCCTCAAGCTAAACAGGTCCAAGTGCTGTTTTGGGACATCCATGCTGAAATTCCTGGACAATCAGATTTCGCAACACAGTGTGCACCCGGACACAGACAAAATTAAAGCCATCGAGGCAATGAAAGTCCCCGAGGACAAGAAGTCTGTACTTCGCTTCCTGGGAATGGTCACTTTCCTCAGCAAGTTCATCCCGAATTTGGTCACACACACCACGGCCCTACGCAACCTGGTAAAAAAATCAACCGCCTTTGAGTGGAAGACGGAACACCAGACAGAGTGGCTGGAGCTGAAAGCCAAGCTCACCACTGTACCTGTCCGAGCATTCTTCGACCCAGACCGGGAGACCAAGATATTCGCAGATGCGAGTCAGGATGGCATTGGTGCAGTGTTGCTTCAAAGGGACGACACATCATCCTGGGTGCCAGTAGCATACGCGTCACGGGCAATGACACTCACTGAGACCAGATATGCGCAGATTGAGAAGGAGTGTTTCGGTCTTCTCACCGGCATCCTCAAATTTCATGATTATGTCTACAGCTTGCCAACATTTACTGTTGAGACGGATCATAGGCCTCTGGTCCACATCATCCATAAGGACCTGAACAACATGACGCCTCGTTTGCAGAGAATTCTGCTCAAACTCCAGAGGTATGATTTCAATTTGGGGTACACACCTGGCAAGGAGCTCAACATCGCCGATGCACTCAAAGGGATTGATTCCCAGTGGGTCAGAATGGAGGAGAGTTTGTGCAGGGGGTCGGGGCTCAAGGCACTAGCAACGGCACCGCTCCCGATAGCTCCGGGGAAATTCTCAGGGAGTCCCGTAGTAATAGCTTCATTGAAAATCTGGAGGCAGTTTCGGCAACACTTCAGGTTGGGGGCAGGGTCGAGGGAAATGCCGATCCGGGAGAACCACAGATTTGAGCCAGGGAGGTGGGACGGAAGCTTTCGGAAATGGGAAGAGAAGGGGTTTAAGACTCTTAAAGATTTGTTTCCTCGGGGTCGATTTGCAGGATTGAGGCAGCTGGAAGCGAAGTATGGGCTGGAGCAGGGAGAAGTGTTTAGATATATGCAGGTTCGGGACTTTGCCAGGAAGGAGATACAGAGCTTCCCGGAGGAACCGGCCTCCACGTTGTTGGAGGAGGTGCTGGCGGCAAGTGGACTGGAGAAGGGGACAGTGTCAGCGGTATACGGAGCTATGTTGGAAAAGGATAAGGCACCACTGGAGGGGATAAAAGCAAAGTAGGAGGAAGAATTGGGAGAGGTTATAGAGGAGGGGGTCTGGTGTGAGTGAACGCCTCCACCTCGTGTGCGAGGTTGGGGCTGATACAGCTGAAGGTGGTGTGCAGGGCACACCTCACGAGGGCGAGGATGAGCCGATTCTTTGAAGGGGTGAACCTTCTTTGAACCTCCCTTGAGAAGGTTAAGTTCGAACTGAGGGGAAGCCCGGAGGGGTTTTACAAGTCATGGGCACTATTTATTATGCATTTTCAAGAACTGGATAACATCGAACATTAGTTGGGGGGGAGAAGGGCGGGTGGGATGCGGGGGGAGGGGGGTATGGCTATGGGTTGAAGATGGCTCTGGGTAATCCCTGATTGCTTTTTTTTTCTATGTCATTTGTTTATGTTAACATGCTGGCTGATGTCTGGGCTTGGTGGGAGGATGGGATCGTTGTTACTGTTATGGGGTTTGAGATATTTGTTGTTGGTTATTGATTGTTGTTGGGTGTAAATTCGGGAGACAAATTGTGATTTTAAAAACATTGCCGATGCATTGTCCCGCTCCGTCAACTCACCCAGTGAACCACTGGAGATCATCCAGCACATTGAATTGTAGGTACAACTGTGTGCAAGCACTCTCCCGGCAACAGATCAGAAGATAGTTCTCATCCGAGAAGAGACGGCCAAAGACCCCCTGTTGCAGCAAGTCATCCACAACCTCAGCAATGGCTGGCAGAAAGAGCAATGTCCTCAATTCTACAATGCCAAGGACGACCTGATGCTGATCGATGGCATCCTGCTCAAGCTGGACAGGATAGTCATCCCACTACGTCTCCAGAGCATGGTGCTGCTGCAGATTCATGAGGGACACCTGGGCTTAGAAAAGTGCAGACGCAGGGCCCGACAAGCTGTTTACTGGCCCGGCATCAACCAGGACATCACGGACATGGTCCTGAACTGCGAAACCTGTCAGAGGTTCCAACCAGCGCAGAGCAAGGAGGCGCTCCAACCACATGACCTAGAGACCTCTCCATGGTCCAAGATTGGGATTGACCTATTCCACGTGAATGGTCGTGACTATATCTTAATCATCGATTACTTTTCAAAGTATCCTGAGGTGCTGAAGCTGCCAGACCTCACCTCACGGACTGTCATCAAAGCGTGTAAAGAGACATTCTCACGGCATGGCATCCCAATCACCGTCATGAGCGACAATGGCCCATGCTTCCACAGTCGAGAATGGTCCACGTTTGCCAAGAACTACAATTTCAGGCATGTCACCTCCAGTCCGCACTATCCGCAGTCCAATGGCAAAGTCGAAAAAGGGGTGCACATCGTTAAGCAGCTTATCCGCAAGGCCTCGGACTCCGCTTCCGACATACACCTTGCACTACTTGCATACCAGGCGACTCCCTTGTCCAGTGGCATGTCGCCAGCTTACCTGCTGATGAACAGGGATCTGTGGACGACGCTTCCAGCCATACACCTGCCCAACCTGGATCAGCTCCCGGTGATGCAGAAAATACAGCAGCTTTGTGCCAGCCAGAAGCAGGGCTAGGACGCACATGCCACCGATCTGGATGTGCTATCCCCGGAAGACATGATCAGGATCAAGATACTGGATGGTGGGTGGTCTGCTCCGGCTGTCGTTGTTCGACAGGCCGCGCCCAGATCTTATGTCATACGTATGGCTGATGGCTCCATTGTGAAAAAGAATCGAAGGGCACTGCAACCAGTTGCTTGCCCACAACAACTTACCCCTCCATTTCCACATGTCGAATTGCAATCTCCAGACATTTCGAACCACGAGTCCACCAGTCGTGCCTACCACTCGCCTGTCAAGACACCGTCAACCCCTCCACCTCCGGCGGTCGACGAGGATCAGATGCAAGCCTCAGAGACTGGACTTATGAGCATTTGTTTTGTTTGTTTTGTTCTGTATTCCTCAGTCAGTCACATCAGACAGACATATTCACATGTATATACATTTTTTTAAAAAGAAAAAAAAAGGGGAGATGTCATGATAAGCAAACATGCAACCAATGAACACTCAGAATAGGACACAACCAATGGGCAGTCAGGACACTCAGAGGTGGCATCACCACAAGGGGGCATGACATAAACACTATAAAAGGGATGAGGCACTCACACCCTGCCTATTTCCACAGACAGACATCTAGAGAGTTAGACAGGGTTGATCAACAGCATTACACCCCAACACGTGGCTTCGAGCAAGCTGGTACAGTGAGACTGAGTTACTACAGTTAGATTAGCAGAGAGTGGAACTCATTTAAGAACTGTGTTAATAGTTCAATAGAGACGTTGAACTCATTTCAGAGTCTGGAGCATCCTTTAGTTAAGACTGCATCAAGTAGCAGCCTATGTTATCCGAAGCAGCATAATACAACAATCAACTTACTGATATGCTTCAATCTGATTTATACCATAAGCACAACACTGAGAATGTACTGATCAAATGACAAATGATATTCCATGTGACTATGGCTTTCTATCTTTCTTGACCATGTTCAATCTCTCCATATCTTTGTCACATTTGTCAAGTTCAACCCTTTCCAATGTATTTTCCCAGCAGCCGTTTTCCATTTCTCTCTCCTAATCCTACCCATACTTACTGCAACACTGGCACCTTGAAAGTTCTCTCTTTCTCTATCTCAAAGGTTATGGTCCAGGAGTCCATCTATTCTCTTTCTCGTGATAATGAACATTTCACAGTATCAAAGCACAGAGCCAGAATCCTCATGTTTATAGATGATGTCAATGTGACCCGTTTCTTCAATTGTCGAAATGTCAAGACTAGAATCAACCAAAATCTTGTGTCAGCAAAACCAAAATCTTCTGGCTTCTGCAAACATCCACATTTTCTGAATCAGGAGATGTTGAAGTTTGTGTACTGCTCAACACTGAGTTCGGTTTTCTACTTCCCATCTGTTCCGTGGCCTAGAGCACATCCTTACTTCCTTGTCTCATCTTTTTCCCTGTGCCACTGAACCATACCTTCACTGCTTTGAGACTTGCATTGTTCATGGCCCTCTTTGTTGGTTTCCATTTCTCAGCAAGCCACAACCCATCCAAAATACCGCATTTTGCATTCTCAGCAATACTAATAACCACATTTCCTTGACCTGGAGCCTCCAGGCTCCACTAGCTGATGGCATCCCAGGAAACGGACTTCAAAAATTCTGTGTCACTTTCAAACATTTACCTGTTCTTATCCCTTGATCATCACGCCTTGACTTACATGCCCACTTCGCATTGCCACATCTCTAATATCAAGATTCTCCTTGTTCTCCATTCTCTCCACTCCACCATCAGCAACTACACTTTCAGCCAATACCATTTAACCCACCGGAACCCCCTAACTAGACCCCCGGTATTGATATTTATCTCTGTGAGGCGTGTCTCAGTTGGTAGATCTTTAGCCTCTCGGGTGTTCAAATCACATTCCAGGGCCTGAGCACAGAATGAAAGGTTGACATGCCAGAGCAGTGCTGAGGGAACGCTGAACTATTGGAGCTGCCGTCTTTCGGATGAAACAATGAACCAGGGTTCCATCTGCCCTCTCAGGTGGTGTAAAAGATCCAATGGCACTATTTCAAAGAAGAGCAGTGGAATTATCTGTGGTGTCCTGGCCAATATTTAACCCTCAATCAGCAACAAATCAAACAGGTTATCTGGTCATTATGACATTGCTGTTTGTAGGAGTTTGTTATGCTCAAATTGGCTCCTGCTTTTCCTACATTACAATAATGATTACATTTCAAAAGTACTTCATCAGCTACAAAGCACTTTGGGATGTCTGGTGGTCATGAGGGATGCAGTATAAATGCAACACAGTGACATAGTGGTTAGCACTATGGCCTTACAGCACCAGGGACCCCAGGTTCGATTCCGGCCTTGGGAGACTGTCTGTGAGGAGTCTGCACTTTCTCCGCATGTCTGTGTGAGTTTCCTCCGGGTGCTCCGGTTTCCACCCAAAGTTCAAAGATGAACAGGTTAGGCCATGATCAATACGTGGGGTTACGGAGATAGGTAGGGGAGAGTGGGCCTAGGTGGAATCCTCTTTCAGAGGGTCAGTGCAGACCCGATGGGCTGAATGGCCTCCTTCTACACTGTAGGGATTCTATGGCTTCTACATCTTCCTTTCTCCCTGCTTTCAATAACTTCGATGTCAGCCTTGGGTGACTGTCTATGTGGAGTTTTTACTTTCTCCCCGTGTGTGCGTGGATTTCCTCCAGGTGCTCTGGTTTCCTCACACAGTCCAAGTTTAGGTGAATTGGTCATGCTAAATTGTCCCATAGTGTCCAAAAGATATACAGGTTAGGTGGGGTTATGGGGTTATGGGGATAGGGCGGGGAAATGGGCCTCGGTGCTCTTCCAGAGATTTGGTGCAGATTCGATGGGCCGAATGGCCTCCTACTGCACTGTAGGAATTCTATGATTTTAAGTTTATCAAAATGATGTTATTCCCTTTTGTCTTGGATTTCCCATGCTAATCCTCTCCAGTTTTGCTATTTCCCTTTTACTCAACATTCTTTGGGCCAGAATCTACGGAGTTTTTGATAGTGCATTTTCAGCTTTGTTTTGTTATCCCTCCGAATCTGACTACAACTTTAGGATTTAGCACAGTGCAGTTCAACACAGAAATCCTGAAATTGCAGTCTGTCCTTCACTGCCTCCTCTATAGTCCGTAGCACCAGCTCCCCACCTCATTCCCCATCTCCAGCACTGACAATCAGTGAACTCAGTTGATTTGACAAGAACCTCCCCACTGCTCCTCTGATATCACTATTAGAAAACCGATCAAAGTGTTAAGTCTTGTTCAATGAGGTGTAACTGGGCTTTTAACGACAATCTGAGTTATAACTATTGCTGAACAACCTGATTTGACCCAGAAAAAGTGATGGAATAAAATTAAACCTTTCCGTTATGAATAATTAATAGATTTTTAAGCAAGACTTCTTAAATAATTAATTTTCTTAATGTTCATTCATGATATTTTAGCTACTACCTTCAGTCAATGTGTCTCCCAAATCTTTAAAGATTGAATTGATATTAGTGCATTAATCTCCTGATTTGCTGTCTGTGACAATTATTTAATGTTATTGGCTGTTTAGACAGTTGGATGACACCATTGCAGCTCAATGTTGTGAACCCCATTAAACAATGCTAGAATCAATTACATGACAAGAGAGGCAAAGTTCTTGGCCGGGATTCTTCAAAACGGCGGCTAAGTGTTGTCGCCGGCGTAAACACCGGAGTGTTTCATGCCGGGGTCAATGAGCCTCTCGGCTCAGTGATTCTGTGGCCCACAGGAGGCCAGCATTGCGGCGGAGTGCTCCACGCAGCTCCGGCTGCCGATACGCGGCCCAGCACTGCCGGCCGCGCATCCGCACGTGCGCGCGGCGGCTGCTTCCGCGCCTGTACTGATCCTCTCAGAGCAAACTTGTTTTCTCCAGACTGAGAAACCCTATCATATCACTGACTTTGGGGGCTCTGAGTCCCTCCATCTCAGTAAGATCCATCTCCGGGCCACCAGGTAGGAGAAGGCCAGGATTTGGCCTCCCTCCCACCCTTTGCACCCGGATCCTCCGCCACCCCAAATATTGACAATTCTGGACATTTGACAGAATATGGCATCAAAGTGCCCTGGCAAAACTGGAGTCAATAACTATCCATGGGAAAATTCTCCACTGCTTGCCGCCATACCTTGCGCAAAGGAAGATTGTTGTGTTGGTTGGAGGTCAATCACCTCAATTCCACATCATCACTGCTAGAGTTCCTCAGTGTCTTAGATCTAACTGTCTTCAGCTGCATCATCAATGACCTTCCTTCCATCATAATGTCAGAAGTGGGGATGTTTGCTAACGATTTCACAATGTTCAGTACTATTCACAACTCCTCAGTTATGAAACACTTCATGTCCAAATGCAGCAGGACCTGGGCGTGCAGGTCCACAGATCCTTAAAAGTGGCAGCACATGTGGAAATGGTGGCAAAGAAAGCATATGGCATGCTTGCCTTCATAGGACGTGGTATCAAGTATAAAAGCTCAATAATTATGTTACAGTTATATAGAACGTTGGTTAGGCCACATTTGGAATACTGTGTCCAATTCTGGTCACCGCACTACCAGAAGGATGTGGAGGATTTGGAGCGAGTACAGAAAAGGTTTACCAGGATGTTGCCTGGCATGGAGGGTATTAGCTATGAGGAGAGATTGAATAAACTGCGATTGTTCTCCCTAGAGAGACGGAGGCTGAGGAGCGATCTGATAGAAGTTTATAAAATTATTAGAGGTGTAGATAAGGTGAACAGTTGGAGGCTTTTTCCCAGGGTGGAATTTAAAATTACAAGGGGGCACAAGTTCAAGGTGAAGCGGGACAGGTTCAGTGGAGATGTGCGGGGAAAGTTTTTTTTACACAGAGGTGTAAAAAAACTTGGTAGTGGCCTGGAATGCACTGCCAAGTGAGGTGGTTGAGGCAGATACGTTAGCAACCTTTAAGACTTACCTGGATAGTCACATGAACAGATGAGATATAGAAGGATACAGGCGATTGGTCTAGGTGGGACTCGCGACCAGCGCAGACTTGGAGGGCCGAAGGGCCTGTTACTGTGCTGTGTTGTTCTTTGTTCTTTGACATGTACAATATCCAGGCTTGGACTGACAAATGAGAAGCAACATCTTTCCCACACAAGTACCAGGCATTTACCATTTCCAACAAGAGAAAATCTATCCGTCGCCCCTTGACATTCAATGGCATGATCATTGATGAATCCCCCACTTTCAACATCCTGGGGGGATTACCATTGACCAAAAACTGAACTGGACGAGGAATGTAAATGCTGTGGCTAAATGAGCAGGTCACAGGCTAGGAATCCTGTTGTGAGTGACTCACCTCCCGACTCCCCAAAGACTGTCCACTCCCTACAAGGAGCAAGTCAGGAGTGTGATGGAATATTCCCCACTGATCTGGATGAGTGCAGCTCCAACAACACTCCAGAAGCTCGACACCATCCAAGACAAAGCAGTTTGCTTGATCGGCACCCCGACCACAAACATTTGCTCCTTCCACCACCGATGAACTGTGTACCGTCTACAAGATGCACTGCCGGAACTCACCAAGGCCCCTTCAATAACACCTTCCAAACCTATGACCACTGCTATCTGGTAGGACATGGTCAGCAGACATATGGGAACACCACCACCTGGAAATTCTCCTTCAAGCCACTCACCATCCTTAGCTGGAAATATATTGCTGTTCATCCATTGGCACTGGATTGAAATCCTGGAACTCCCTCCGTAGCAGTACGGGGGGGTATACCTACATCACATGGACTGCAGTGGTTCAAGAAGGTAGCTCATCATCACCTTCTCAAAGACAATTAGGGGTTGCCAATAAATGCTGGCCTAGCCAACGTAACCCACATCCCATGAATGAATAAAAGAAAATACTTGTCGCAACCCAAAGAAATGACATTCCTGTCCAGATAGCAATGTGACATAATTGACCTTGAAGTGATTGTGTTCCAGATCTGTAGCTTTGCGCAGTTACAGTATCATAGCCAATGTGGTTTAAACAAGGCACGGTTATTGCTTATTGAAAACTTTTCCCAAACTTTTCCCTATCTGTTGGTCCTTTTGTATCGAGGTAATTGCCTCTCCACCCCATAATGGGTATTCCTCCATTCCCTCACACAGTCCACAAACTGAAGGCCTTAAATATAATTGGGCCACCCTCCTTCTAACAATATGTCCAATTTGTATTGGAATGACATGCTTGGCTTTATAAATTGAGACAAAAGCACAAATGCTAGGAAGTTATGCTAAACCTGCAAAAAAACTCAAACTATATCCCAGCTGAGGTATTGTGTCTAATTCCGCGGGAGCCGCACCTTAGGAAGGATGTGATGGCTTTGGGGATGACATGAAAGAGACTTACTCAAATGGTTACAGAAAATAAGAAATTACAATTATATGGTGAACCATGAGAAGCTAGGGTTCTTCTCCTTACAGAAGGCAGCACGGTAGCATTGTGGATAGCACAACCGCTTCACAGCTCCAGGGTCCCAGGTTCGATTCCGGCTTGGGTCACTGTCTGTGCGGTGTCTGCACATCCTCCCCGTGTGTGCGTGGGTTTCCTCCGGGTGCTCCGGTTTCCTCCTGCAGTCCAAAGATGTGCAGGTTAGGTGGATTGGTCCTGGATAAATTGCCCTTAGTGTCCAAAATTGCCCTTAGTGTTGGGTTGGGTTATGGGGATAGGGTGGCGGTGTTGACTTTGGGTAGGGTGCTCTTTCCAAGAGCCGGTGCAGACTCGATGGGCCAAATGGCCTCCTTTTGCACTGTAAATGCTATGAGAAATCTATGAGTATGGAAGGCTAAGAGGAGATTTAATTAAAAAATGATGAAGGGCTTGAGTAAATAGTAAAAAAAAACAGTTTCCAATGGCTGAAAGGTGCAGATTTAAAGTGATTGACAAAAGCACCAGAGGCGATGTAAGGATAAACTTTTTAAAGCAATGCGTGGATTGGATTTGAAATGCACTGTCTGCCGGGGTGGTGGATACAGATTCAGTTCGAGCATTCAAATGGAACTGCATAAAAAGCTGAAGGAGCCAACTCAATGGGCTGAATGGCTCCCTCTTGAATGTATGATTCTAAATAATACTTCTGTGCCAATAAGGGATGAACAGATTCATTCAGTGGCTTCACTACAGGAATTTCTGATTGGCTGCCCAGTGTGCTAATGTGATGCATACAGATTGGCTTGGGGGCGGGGGGAGGAAAGGAAGTTAGTCTAGTTTCCAAAATTGGCCATCACTGCTTGCGTTTTACAGCCATAAAACAGGCTCAGCAAGATGCAATCCCTATTCTATTTAGTCTCCTTTAAACGTACAAATGTGTCCAAAGTAGGGTACTGTTTTTCCCAGTATAAAATAGTTGTATACAAAGGAAATAGCCTTGACGTTTCTTCTTTCGCCTTTAATGTTGACAGTATTTATTTTAGTGGTTATGGCCCCAATGGTTTGTGAGGATAGAAACAGAAAGTACGATCAAAGCCAATCATCACCTGAAATAGAAAGACAGATTCATGTTTCTGATGGGACTGTTCATTATAAATCACGGCATTATTTTCCTCCAGTTGCCAGAGTGGACTGGATTTAACTCAATCAGTGTATATATTCTGCTAAATTCCCATCAGTTGTTTTGGAATGTGTTATGCTGTTTGTTACAAGTACAATGCAGAAAGGGATAACCAGTCTGACTGCAAGCAATCGGACCCGTGGCTCCAAAATGCTTCTTTAAAATGGAAAACCAAAATTTGGCACCACTCCTTTATGTGTAGTCATGCGCTAAACAAAATATTTGTGCAGGAACAAGATTTAAATATTTTGCCAAGCTGTTCCAGTACAGCTGTTACAGTGGAATTTACCCAGAAATTTGGAACAGTTTACAGGTACATTTTATTTACGAGAAACTTGATGGCCTGAAATTTTGCTCACAGGGTGGGAGCTCAGAGTCGGGACAATGCCCAGCTCTTCAGCCCCTACCTGGGAAAAATATGCCCCAGAGACTTGGATGTTCTGCCTGAGGATGTGGAGGGTGAAAGGCGGGTGACACTGGAAAGAGGTTGGAGGCTTCCGGGTGCGGAGGCAGGCTGGGCGAAAGGCCTGTCTCTGTACACTGGCACTTTGTCGAAGCCAGAAAAGGAACCTGTGAAACAGAAAATCTCCCTCCAGTCCTCTCCCCTCATATCCCCTCAACACCCCACCAAACACTCTCCATGCTCTATCCCTGCCAATCCATGTCACCTGATGCCCACCACCAACCCTTCATTGACCCTCATACCCCTATGCCAACCAATGCCCCCGATCCACCTCCCACCGTTCTTTATGACTGCTGTGCCAATATATGTCCTTCCAACTGTCATAATATCCACTCATGTATATCACGAGAGGCAGACAGGCAGTGATTGACACACAGGATAACCAATGAACACACACGACACAGAACAACCAATCACCAGACAGGACACCACCACTATAAAGCCCACAGGGCATTAAAGCTCTCTTTCTCTCACAGGACACGGCTAGGGAGATAGTCACAGTGCACAGGCCAATGAACATCATCACCATGTGATAGAGAGCTAGTCTGGTCAAGCCAGTAGGAGGTTATCAGTTAGGTTAATAGAGTGTCAACCCACAGCAGATTATGTACAGCAATCAACAGGTTCAATAAAACAGTGTTGGACCATCTCCTGTGTCGGAAGCCTGTTTCTCGTTTTACTGCATCCAGTTGCAGTCGATGTTAGACCAACACAGATAACACATCACCAACCACCTATTATGGCCTCCTATCCAACCCCTTCCCCACATACCACCCACACCTACCCTACCAACTCGCCAGTATCATCATGGATAGAACTCATGTTGAGATTAAATACATTTAGAACATAGAACATAGAACAGTACAGCACAGAACAGGCCCTTCGGCCCTCGATGTTGTGCCGAACAATGATCACCCCACTTAAACCCACGTAACCCGTATACCCGTAACCCAACAATCCCCCCATTAACCTTACACTACGGGCAATTTAGCATGGCCAATCCACCTAACCCGCACATCTTTGGACTGTGGGAGGAAACCGGAGCACCCGGAGGAAACCCACGCACAAACGGGGAGGACGTGCAGACTCCACACAGACAGTGACCCAGCCGGGAATCGAACCTGGGACCCTGGAGCTGTGAAGCATTGATGCTAACCACCATGCTACCGTGAGGCCCCATTTCTTACGTGTCTATTGATGAATTCACAATTTTAAAGGTAGCACTTTCGTTGATAAAAGCCCAGTCACTGCAGATAAATTCCTTTGCCCTATACAAGCATTTCTATTCATAGTCCTTTTTTAAATTTAAAGTACTCAATTTTTTTCCAATAAATAGCCAATTTTGCGTGGCCAATCCATCTACCCCGCACATCTTTGGGTTGTTGGGGTGAGACGCATGCAAACACAGGGAGAATGTGCAAACTCCACACGGACAGTGAACCGGGGCCAGGATTGAACCCAAGTCCTCAGCGCCGTGAGGCAACAGAGTGCTAACCACTACGCCACCATGTCGCCCTTGTATTCATTGTTCTGAGACAGAGATTATAACCACTTGAGGGTGTCATTCAAACAGGCACATTACTGCGATAATGAAAGGTTTTGAAATTATTCATGAAGCACTAATCCTATAACGATCACCCTCAGACTTATGTCACCAGATAGAAGTGAAATAGCAAGCACTGATTTTTGTTTAACACTTTTGTTTTAATTAGAGGGCTGAAGATTTAAATCCCTTCCCAGCTTTACAGCTATCCTGACAATTCCCTTGACAGCTATCTTGACAGCTATCTTGTCAGTTATCTTGTCAGTTATCCTGTCAGTTCTCCTTACAGCTATCCTGACAGTTCGCTTGACAGTTCTATTTACAACTATGGATCGTTATATTGACAGTTGCCATAATAGTTCTCTTGACAGCTTTCTTGACACTTCTCTTGACAGTTCTATTGACAATTCCATTGAGCTTGACAGTTCCAATGCACTTTTATCACACATCCATGTCTATTTTTAACAATCCTAAAGAGCACCGTACCACTCCCAAAGGGCGCAATACCTCCCCAAATGTGTCCTGGACCCATATCTAAAAGACTATCATACCCTCTCCAAAGAACACTGGCAGCTTTAAATATTCTTCTACCCGCTCTGAGGTGCCCACACCATATTTTAGATATACCACTCGCCAAAATCAGATCAGACTGAGGCAGCTGCACTTTAACATGCACACTGGCCTTTGTGAAACATGGATGTGCAAATTAGAGCCTGCCCACATTCTCCCCCCACCCTCCCCACAGCAGCAAAACTGGTAGACGCTGTGTCGGGAGACAGAAAAGATTTCTGTCTTTACAAAAATTCAGGTCGATAGGTTTAACTCGGTTAATAACAGTCAAACCAGTCTCATCCCAACTATCAATAAAGTGAGAGGAATCATCAATAGCCATCAAGTGACACTTGCTCATTGATCAGCTGCTCACCAAAGATCAATTCCTGACCTCATCACAGGCTTGATCCACCCAAACATACACGATCTAAATCCCAGAGAAATTATGGGCATCGTCACCCCCTCATGTCAATTCAACATTCAATCAACAATGTCATCAAGGGCGGCATGGTGGCGCAGTGGCTAGCACTGCTGCCTCATGGTGCCGAGGACCCTGGTTTGATCCCGGCCTGGGTCACAGTCTGTGTGCCGTTTGCACATTCTCCCCGTATTTGCGTGGGTCTCACCCACATAACCCAAAAAGATGTGCAGGGTAGGTGGATTGACTAGAGTAAGATTAGGGCCAATCAAGGATAGTAGTGGAAAGTTGTGTGTGGAATCAGAGGAGATAGGGAAAGCATTAAATGGATATTTTTCGTCAGTGTTTACACTGGAGAAAGACAATGTTGTCGAGGAGAACACTCAGGTTCAGTCGACCAGGCTAGATGGAATTGAGGTTCAAAAGGAGGAGGTGTTAGCAATTTTAGAAAATGTCAAAATAGATAAGTCCCCTGGGCCAGATGGGATTTATCCTAGGATTCTCTGGGAAGCCAGGGAGGAGATTGCAGAGCCTTTGTCCTTGATCTTTATGTCGTCTTTGTCGACAGGAATAGTGCCGGAAGACTGGAGGATAGCAAATGTTGTCCCCTTGTTCAAGAAGGGGAGTAGAGACAACCCTGGTAATTATAGACCTGTGAGCCTTACTTCGGTTGTGGGTAAAATGTTGGAAAAGGTTATAAGAGATAGGGTTTATAATCATCTTGAAAAGAACAAGTTGATTAGCGATACTCAACACGGTTTTGTGAAGGGTCGGTCATGTCTCACAAACCTTATTGAGTTTTTTGAGAAGGTGACCAAACAGGTGGATCAGGGTAAAGCTGTTGATGTGGTGTATATGGATTTCAGTAAGGCATTTGATAAGGTTCCCCACGGTAGGCTATTGCAGAAAATAAGGAAGTATGGAATTGAAGGTGATTTAGCGGTTTGGATCAGTAATTGGCTAGCTGAAAGAAGACAGAGGGTGGTGGTTGATGGCAAATGTTCATCCTGGAGTTCAGTTACTAGTGGTGTACCGCAAGGATCTGTTTTGGGGCCACTGCTGTTTGTCATTTTTATAAATGACCTGGAAGAGGGTGTAGAAGGATGGGTTAGTAAATTTGCAGATGACACGAAGGTCGGTGGAGTTGTGGATAGTGCTGAAGGATGTTATAGGATACAGAGGGACATAGATAAGCTGCAGAGCTGGGCTGAGAGGTGGCAGATGGAGTTTAATGCGGAAAAGTGTGAGGTGGTTCACTTTGGAAGGAGTAACAGGAATGCAGAGTACTGGGCTAATGGCAAGATTCTTGGTAGTGTAGATGAACAGAGAGATCTCGGCATCCAGGTACATAAATCCCTGAAAGTTGCCACCCAGGTTAAAAGGGCTGTTAAGAAGGCATATGGTGTGCTAGCCTTTATAAGCAGGGGGATTGAGTTTCAGAACCACAAGGTCATGCTGCAGCTGTACATAACTCTGGTGCGGCCACACCTGGAGTACTGCATGCAGTTCTGGTCACCACATTATAGGAAGGATGTGGAAGCTTTGGAAAGGGATCAGAGGAGATTTACTAGGATGTTGCCTGGTATGGAGGGAAGGTCTTACGAGGAAAGGCTCAGGGAATTGAGGTTGTTTTCGTTAGAGAGGAGAAGGCTGAGAGGTGACTTAATAGAGACATATAAGATAGTCAGAGGGTTAGATAGGGTGGACAGTGAGAGTCTTTTTCCTCGGATGGTGATGACCAACACAAGGGGACATAGCTTTAAATTGAGGGGTGATAGATATAGGACAGATGTCAGAGGCAGTTTCTTTACTCAGAGAGTAGTAGGGGTGTGGAACGCCCTGCCTGCAATAGTAGTAGACTCGCCAACTTTAAGGGCATTTAAGTGGTCACTGGATAGACATATGGATGAAAATGGAATAGTGTAGGTCAGATAGGCTTCAGATGGTCTCACAGGTCGGCGCAACATCGAGGGCCGAAGGGCCCGTACTGCGCTGTAGTGTTCTATGTTCTATTGGCCATGCTAATTACCCCTTAATTGGAAAAAAAATAATTGGGTAGTCAAAAATTTTAAAAAACAATGTCATTAAGAAGTCCTTGCACAACTGAAGTCAATGGAAGTGAAAGGGGAAACCCTACAATAGCTTTACAAATAGATAGACCATTGAGAACTCTCCAATGTCTTGTCCAAAAACACAGGACAAATCCAATCCAGCCATTTGCTATCCCGACAGTCTAATCTCAAATGTCTATAACAACCATCCCAGCAATGCTTAGCTTGTGTTCTGCTTGGGCCACACATTTCCTGACTTTATTATCACCTTGGCTCAAACATTGGCAGCAGAGCTGACTTCCAGAGGTGAGGAGAGAGTGACTGCCCTTAACATCGAGACAGCACTTGAACGAGAGTGGCATCAAGGAGTCTGAGAAAAATTGAAGACACGGAAAAAAACTCTTCCCTGCTTGGAGTCATATCTGGCACAACAAAAGATATTTGTGGTTTTATGGGCCAACAAATCAGCCCCCGGACATCACCGCAGGAGTTCCTGAAGGTACTGTCCTAGGCCCAGCCATCTTCAGCTGCTTCATCAATACTTTTGTCCAGCACAAGGTTAGAAATGGGGATGTTTGCTGATGATTGCACAATGTTCAATATTGTTCATGACTCCTCAGTTAATAAAGAAGTCTGTGTGCCAATGCAACAAGACCTGGATGATATTCTAGCTCGAGCTGATAGGTGGCACACCAGACAAATGCCAGGCAATAAAAATTTCCATCAAGAGAGAAAATCTCTCCTTGATGTTTGATGTCATTACCAGCGTTGCGCTCCCCACTATCAACATCCTAGGTTTTACCATTGACCAGAAACTTAATGTACTAGCCAAATAAATACAGTGACTGAGAACCACCTCCTTGCTCTTGCTTCCAACACCCCTCCCCGATCTTCCTCTGCGACCCCACAGTTGGGTCCCTCAACAGTCCTGGAGCTTGTGTGGGTTCATCACCAGCAAACAGCCACTGTGTCCCCGGGGGATGTTGTCGATTAATGCGCAGCTGCCAGTCTTTGATTGGCTGGCAGCTCTCAGTGGGCAGAATTTCCACCCCCAAGCCCATGATCAGAGGAAAGGTTGTCTTTGCCATAATTAAGTGTCTCATTGACAGTTTAAACAGTGACCTTCAACCTCAAATTCTGAGGGCAGCACGGTGGCATAGTGGTTAGCACTGCTGTCTCACGGCGCCGAGGTCCCAGGTTAGATCCCGGCTTTGGGTCACTATCTTGTGGAGTTTGCACATTCTCTCCGTGTTTGTGTGGGTTTCGACCTCACAACCCAAAGATGTGGAGGGTAGGTGAATCGGCCGCGCTAAATTGTCCCTTAATTGGAAAAAATTAATTGGGTACTCTAAAAAAATTTTTAAACTTCAAATTCTGCTCTTTGTAACTGGGCAACTCAAGTATGAGTGGGAGTCTTTGAACAGAATGATGCTATGATTTTAGGAATTAAACTGTAGAGGGTTGGCCCCAGGACACTCTTCTCATTTCCATCTGACTGAATAGCATAAGTTTTTATTCCTTCATGAGGTTTCCAAAGTTCCTTTTTAATTTATTTGTTATTTGTTTATTATTTACAGCACAGGAGGCCATTCGGCCCATCGTGTCTGGACCCAAAAGAGCAACCTAGCTAGTCCCATTCCCCAGCCCTATCTCCGTAGCCCTCTAAATTCATCACTTTCAAATATATATATCCAGCACTCTTTTGCTCCCATGGAATCCACCTCCACCATTCTCCCAGACAGCGCATTCCAAACTCCAACAACTCTGAGTAAAGAAGTTTCTCCTCATCTCACAGTTAGCCCTCTTACTGACCATCTTTAAATTGTGACCCCTGGTCGCTGACATACCAACTAGTGGGAACAGACTATCCTTCTTTACCCTGTCAAAATTTTTCAGAATTTCGAACGCCTCAATGAGGTCGGCTCTTACTCTTCTCTAATCCAAGGAGAACAAGCCCCAATTTCTCCAATCGTTCTTTGCAACTAGAGTTCCTCGTTCCTGGTATCATTCTAGTACATCTCTTCTGCACTCTCCCCAGGGCTTTAACATCCTTTCTTAAATAAGGTGCCCAGAACTGAACACAATACTCCAAATGTGGTCTGACCAATGTGGAGGTGTGGCATCACTTCCTTACTTTTATACTCTATGCTTCTAAGGTTGTTGAAACTTGTAAAGTTAGGGTCCCTTCTTTGCATCTTGACCTTCAAACTATCCACCATATGCTCCTCACCGAAGTCTTTACTTGTTTGGTCCGTTCACGTTTAGAACTGATCACCAAGCTTCTGCTTGTTCCAACTGACTTTGTTCCTTCTTTCTCCCACTTTGTTGTTTTGCAGGTAGTTGGTGATACATCCGTTTTGTCATCCCTCCAGCTGGTCTTATCACCACACCCTCCTGCCTTTCTGCCGATTCTGGAAGCTTGGTTTGCTAGGAAACATCCCAGATAAGGGCTGGAAATCTTGGGGCTTGAGCTCAAAGTAGGAGTTCAGCATTGGCAACCCTAAGTTCGATTCTATTGCAGAATAATCTCAGCAAAACTTAATTTCAACGATCTTTACAACTTGACGAACAACTTGCTGTGAACTCCAAGAAATAAGTGTACAAAGTGGATAACGACTTGTTTACTGAAAACAAACAGAGAGTATCTCAACCTTGATAGTATAAAGTGTGCTTGTTATTCCTGCCCTTGTAGCTTGTGAGCATGTGAACTATCTCAATCAAATGGGCAGCACGGTAGCATAGTGGTTAGCACAATTGCTTCACCCCTCCAGGGTCCCAGGTTCGATTGGATCACTGTTTGTGGGGAGTCTGCACGTTCTCCCCATGTGTGTGTGGATTTCCTCCGGGTGCTGTAGTTTCCTCCCACAGTCCAAAAATGTGCAGGTTAGGTGGATTGGCCATGCCAAATTGTCCTTAGTGTCCAAAATTGCCCTTCGTGTTGGGTGGGGATACTGGGTTATGGGGTTAGGGTGGAGGTGTGGGCTTGGGTAGGGTGCTCTTTCCAGGAGCCGGTGCAGACTCAGTGGGCCGAATAGCCTCCTTCTGCACTGTAAATTCTATGATTCTATGAAATGCCAGTTCTGTTACACTCAGCCACCCATGACTGCACATGTAACTTGGAGAATTTGATTAAAACCACAAACCTATATCACAACTTGATGTGATGAGGAACTTTTTCGATTCTCTCTTGCTCAGGTGCTGTCTTTCTTTTGTTATACTGTGGTCGGAGGTGCAGAGGATGTGATCAAGGTAAAATAGCATGAATGTTGGAGATCTGAATTAAAAACAGAAACTGTGGGAAAAACTCAGCAGGTCGGGCAGCATCAGTGGAGAGAGAAACAGAGTTAACGTTTTGTTGTTCTTCCCCTTCAAGAGGCCATCGTTCATAGGTCATTTGACCCAACTGGGGCTTATCACGTGGGAGCGCGTGAACCCTGACCAATGGGAGGACAGCGTGGACCCCACTCCAGTCAGCGTGGACCCTCGAGTCAAGGAGTAATGACCTGCATTCCAACTGCTCTTCCTTGTTGCGAGTTCCAATCACTTCATTGTTCAAGAAGCCTCCTGGTTGACACCTCATGCTATTACACGCTTCAAGTCTGTAAGACTCTTTGTTTGCACCTGGAGCAACTGAAGAATGAGGGGCAGATTAATTTTGAGAAAATTCTTCAGCCAGTCTGCAAGTTGTTTTTCGCTTTCTCACAGAAGGTGCACTCATTTTGTTCTTTTTCTTATTGTGTCAATCAGTATTCACACTCCACTTTCCAACCCATTATTCATTTGACAGTTCTATACCAGATGGGAAGTGAAAGGCACCAAATAAAAATATATCAGGAAGGATCAACTATCATAAGTCAGTACATCATCTGCTGACAGTGTCCTTAGTCTGACTGCAGACAAAACTAAAGGCTCGCATATCTGAATCCAGATCTATACATATATCCATCTGTATTTGTTTTAAACTGGATTCTGCCATTCCAAATGCTCACAAAGTTATCGATTCATTTCATTTGATAGAAGCCACAATAAATTCAGTGATAGAAGGAATTGGTTTGTTAATATATGGATGATGGGTTGTTTTAAAGCGAAGTCACAGCCTGGGGTTACACGTTAGTGTGGAATGGATAGAGACAGATAGAGGAGCTGCTGAATCTCTTATATCCTGACAAGTTGCAACCCGAAAGGCTACACTTAGCCCATTAAAGATTTGCAGAGTGACATTTCAATGCAGCTGCAGCAGTGTGCATCACCTTGCCATTTACCATTTGTAAGGCACCAATTTAGTGAAGGGCGGCTGTTCAGAAGAAGGAAAAAAATAAAAATGAATTTCATTCATGGAGGTGAGCTCAGCTTGGCGCATCCATTGCTGATAAATGCAGTTCCTTGAATGTCAGCAAATGTCATTTGCGAAGCCATTTGCAGCTGCCATAATAGCTCCAATAACCCACAAAGAGGAGGAAATCTGAGAAAAGAGACTGGGTGTACACTCTTCCACATGAATAAGCAATCAGTAGCTGTAGACAGGTATACAAGAAAGTTGTTAAACTTGATTATTGTCAGATAGAGCTGTTTGTGCTACACTGACACACACCTTACTACCAAAAAAATAAATTCAGTGCACTAATGATTCATTAGGTAATGTTTTAGGAAGTGATGGAAACCTCTGTTTAAAGCAACAGGGATGAAAGATTCCAAAACTGTCAAGTTACACAATTTTATTTCTTTTTAATTCCGTCTCAGTCTTTCATCGGATGCCAATCCACGCTTTATTTAAAACAATTAATGACGTTGAATTTTATCTTTCAAAGTACAGCTTTAAGATATGAGTAACCCCAACACTTTATACGCCATGACAAACATCTAAAATTAACCTTAAGTGTTTGAGCAATCATTACTTCTTTGCTCTTGATCCCTCAGATTTCTTTTGTGGGGAGAGCAGGAAGGATGAGGATGAACCGGCTGGAGTTGAGGTCCAACCTACTTCCTGTTAATCTCACTAAAATTAACTTCAGGAACTGTGCAACTTAAACTACACGTTTTAATTGCACCGTGGCAACTGAGGAATTTCATATTCAGTTGGTACATTGATCTCGAAGGGAAAGCTGGTTTCAGTAATAGTGACTGGATTGCCCTAATTAGCCACCTGGCTCATTTTCAGGGAAGTAAATCTGATGTCCTTACTCAGTCTGACCGACAGGTGACCCAAGGCCCACAGCAATATGGCTGACACTTGAATGCCCACGGAAATGGCTCAGAAAGTCACTCAGTTAAGGAAAATTAAGGATTGGCAAAAACATACTAGCCTTGCCAGTGCTGCCCACACCCTGTTAATGAATGTAAAAGGAAAACCTTGTTGCCTTTCTCCCTCTCAAATACCTTAGAATTGTAACCTGACCAGGCAGTGCTGAAAGCCCAAGAAGACAGTGATACCATCACTTGCTCTCAGCCACACAATCACCAACTCAGATACCAACACTGTATATACATTAGAACAGTGGTATCCACTTGTAGCCCATATTAGTCTTTCCTGCGGCCTACTTACCAAAGCCTTCCCGCCCGCCGCCTCTCTCCTGCTTGCTGACCACTTCTTCCTCTCTCCTCTCTTCCTCTTGCTGATCCTTCCACTCACCGCCACTTCTGTTCACTGACCCTCCCTCTCACCGCCTCTCCCGCTTGCCGACCTCCCTGCTCACCGCCTCTGTCCCGCTTACCGACCGTCATGCTCACCACTTCCGTCATTGCCTCTCCCCCTCTCCGCCTCCCTTCTGCTTACCGGATCTCCTGCTTGCTGACTCTCTTGCTTCCTTCACTTGCTTCCTCCCTCTTTGCTTCCCTCTCCTGAGCCCCATTCACAGTCAGGTTTCAAGATCCAGAAGCAGCGAACAAGATGGAGAACCAGTGAGCAGGGGGGTCATGAGTGGGAGGGTTGGAGAGGGTTTCATTGTGCAGGAGGGTCAACGATAAATAGAAAAAGTTAGTAAGTTATTCAAAGATAGTAAGATGTTAAACACTTACTGTCCACTTGGCAGACTGTGTACAGTTACAAATGTGTTTATCTTTTATATTCTCTTTTTTGTGTTTTACATACATTTTGAAGAAATAAATCACAATGAAGCTGGAAGTATCTTTAAAATTCTACTTGTGTCCTGATTAAAATTTTACAATGTCCCAATTGGCCCTCACTGAGTTTCTAGTGACTATCACTGCTTCAGAGGATAGTTTGGGAGTGGGATCTGCACTTGGTGAGACATTGAGCATGAGTAGCCTGCAGACGGGACAGGGGGCAAGGGTATAACAGGAGCAGCTTGACAGAGGGTGAGGTTGCACACGTTTTGCTGCATAGGACTCCGATGAGCACCTCAGTGGGGTGGCCTACAGCACAGGGCTGATGGATATGCAAAATGCACAGGCCTTGGCAGCAAGCCTGTTTGTCAATGTCAGGGAGCATGGCAGAGTTCAACGCCAACTTGGCACCGGGCTTGGTGCTGATCTCGGTGCAGAGTTTGGAGCCCATCCTCTCCAGCACGGAAGTAGTGGCCCAATGCATGGGAACACGTGTAGCCCCAGTTGTGATGCAGTGCCTGACAGCCATTGTCTCCATTTCCATTGCAGCACAAGCAGAAGCCAGCCAATGACTGAGTGCTGCAGTGGAAGCTCAGACTGAAGTCAATTTCAACTTGCTTACGCACAGGTTCAGATTGCTGCCATCATAGCCATGGATAACAATGTTCAAAGGAATTTGCAAGGTGTCATAGTATTCCAGCATTCCACCCGCAAACAGATTGCTACAATTGTTGACAGGTGCACCGGTGCAGTGTCAATGGCAACAGGGAGCATGAAGCTGCTGTGCTCTCTCAGGTTGACAACATTCATCCTATCAGCACAGCCACTCCAGCAGTACTTTTACCGTTGCCTGTCAGCTTGCCAGTCCAGACTGCTGCTGCCTGTGGCAAGGTGATGTAGTCTGAAACCAGGCCTTTTAGAGCCAGAGCTTCTCAAGGTTGTGCTGCCAAGGCCATCTGGAGTGGAGTCTCCCTCACTGAGAGTCACCAACCAGCCATTCACCAGCCATGCTGTAGCCCCTGTAGGGGATTTCTGAAGACAAAGGCACAGGAGCATAGGCACAAAGAGAATGCACAAAGATGGCTAGTTGGCCTTTGGGTGAAATCATAACATGATGTCATTTATTTCATTTTTTTAAAATTTAGAGTACCCAATTAATTTTTTACAATTAAGGGCCAATTTAGTCTGGCCAATCCACCTACCCTGCACATCTTTGGGTTGTGGGGGTGAGATACAAGCAGACATGGGGAGAATGTGCAAACTCCACACGGACAGTGACCCAGAGCCGGGTACGAACCTGGGACCTCGATGCCGTGAGGCAGCTGTGCTAACTACTGCGCCATTTATAAATTTGGGTTGGAATGTTTATTTTGTGGCGGCTTTTACTTTTGCATTGTGACCAGCTGATAAAACATAAATTCACTCAAACTAACTTTATTGGATTTTAATTGTCAAGATATCAGTTATTGAGGTTAGAAAAAGCGTGATTCTCCGTTAGCCGACGCCGAAATCAGGAAAGGCGATTGCACAGAGAATCGGTTACGACACCAAAATCACAACATAGAACATAGAACAGTACAGCACAGAACAGGCCCTTCGGCCCTCGATGTTGTGCCGAGCAATGATCACCCTACTTAAACCCACGTAACCCGTATACCCGTAACCCAACAATCCCCCCATTAACCTTACACTACGGGCAATTTAGCATGGCCAATCCACCTAACAGGTGCCAATTTGACGCCAAATCCTAATGCTCCAACGCCTCAACGTCCGGAATGCACGAATAGTAGACACCATTTGCATATCATTAGCGAGCCTGACCCAGTATTCTCTGAGGCCTCCACGATGCTCCACCTCCGATGGGCCGAGTTCCTGACGGTGAGGTTCACTTGTGCTATTACAAATCATGAAACCTATGTGGCGGCTGCTGAGGGAGAGAAAGGAATATGTCCAACATCTCTGTAGTTTGCTGACAGTGTGCCACTTGCCGGGGGGGCTTCTGCCAGGGCTGGGGGCAGTAGTGAGGGGTGGCCAGGAGGTGGGCTGTGAGGTTGGGGTGGACGGGCAGGGAACACCTTACCTGCGCAACAGCCCACTTTGAACGTAGTGCCAAGGGTCGCACAGGTGTCCCCCCAGGGCATTCCCTTGGGTGCTCCTCGGCCCCAGCCAACCAATCAGCTGTATGGGCGTGCTCCAGTGCGACCAGTGCCATCTTGTTGGCTGGGATGAATGTGTGTGGGGATCGTAAGGTGAATGTGCGGCTGCAGCTTGTCAACCTCTCGGTTGTCAATCACAGACCCGGCGAATCCCACACTGTTTTTTATTGGAATCAACTGTGTTCTGCGGCACTGGTGCTATCCCCTCATCGATAGCGGAATCAGTCGAGATGCGGCGGCGGTTTTTTTGCCGAAAGGTCCACGGATTCTACATTGGCATCGACACTTAGGGCGGGCTTCTCTGTTGCCCGATGGCGATATCAGAATCGGTGATCGGGCGGTGAATCCCTTCCGACGTCCAAATTAGGGCGGCGCCGGTTTGATGCTGGTTTTCTATTCTCCGCCCCCTCTAAAATGGCAGCATCGCATCGCGGGCCACCCACCGTTGGAACGGGTTGGTGTGTCATTGGAAGGCCCCTCCCACCCCCTGTTGGAAAAAACACATTAATTCAGTGAGTATTTGCAAAAGAGGTAGGATTTTCAGGTAGGATTCTTTCTGCCCAAAACATTTTCCCCTTTCCGACATGGTCTATTTCCAGTATCATATGTCTCTACTTTGATGATTTGGAGTTTTTTCCTTTTACCCAACAATAAGAATATAGCCCTTTTAGGTTTTTGGTGCTAATCTGCTGAAAAATGTCAAACTTCGAGATCATTTCGGAAAATGGGCCGGTATTCTCCAATCCTGCGGCCAAGTTCTGATGCCAGCGTCAAAAGTGGCACAAGCCACTCTGGCGTCAATGGACCGCCTGTGCTAAGCGCCCCTTCCTAGCGGGCTAGTACGCACATGCACGCCACTGCCACCACGAGTCCGTGCATGCGTGCCCGGCCACCGTGAGTCCGCGCATGCGTGTGGGTTCCCGTCTCCGCGCTGACCCCTGGACAATATGGCCGTACCCTACAGGGGCCTGCCACCATATGCCCCCATGGAACTAGCCCGCCCACCGATTGGTAGGCCCTGATCACGGGCCATGCCACCGTGGAGGCCCCCCCCCCCCCCCCCCGGAGTCGTATCGCCTCACCCCCCCCACCAGAACGGCCCCCGCAGCCAGAACTCCGAGGTCCCGCTGGGTGGGACCACACGCAACCCACGCCGGCCGGACTCGGCCGAACTCGGCGGGCACTCGGCTCGTTGAGGCACGGAGAATCGCTAGGGGGGCCGCGTTCAACGGCCCCCGACTGGCACGAAGGCTATCCAGCAGGCGCCCGAGAATCGGCGCTGGAGAATCAGCGGGCCCGCATCAGGGCGGCGTGGCGCGATTCTCGGGGCCCCCCACAGATTCTCCGACTCGGCGCAAGGTCGGAGAATCCCGGCCATGATCCTTTTCGAACCTCAATATTTTGCATCTTGACTATTAAAATCCAACCAAGTTATTTTGAGTGATTTTTATGTTGCATCAGCCATTTGTGAAGTTACATGCATTGAGATTAAATTTAAATGATTTTTCTGCTCGTCAAAAAAAATTTGTTTAAGTTTTGTCAGTTTCAAATTTCTTGCATTTAAATTTCATTTTAGCATTCTGGTGTTGAAAGAAGAAGAAGGATCATTTGAATTACTTTGTAAATGAGATCCTACAAACACCACAATGAACCAGGAAAATTTCCTTGATTAGTTTACCCTTGAGCACAACGTTCAACGCGTTGTAATTAATTTCATCAAAGTCTTTGATTAAATTCTCGAGCTTCGTAAAACATTTTTGCCAACATTTCTGTGGAAGTTCTGTCATTTCAACAACCCGCCGTAGTGAGGCTGCTCAATTCGACTACTTGGTGCTCAGTTTTCCAGTTCTCAGCTTCAAAAAGGAGGTCCCGACACCTCCTCAGGGCACAACTGCGTCCTCAGAACAGGGAGAGATGAAGGTTATGGTGGCCACAAACATTTGTACACCTGGCTCCTCCCAAGCTGGGGCAGGCAGCATTTGCAACATCTTGCAGTTTTAGGTTCACTGTTTCATAAGGGAAGTCCTGAGTCTCTGTATTCCAAAAGAACTGGTCACATTTAATATTTTCTTGTCAGCAAGGAGCAGGTAGATTATGCATGAATCTTCTGGGGGATTGCTGGCTTCCCGACAGTGAATGGCCCATTTGACTGTCTGAATTCCACTTTGTGGGTGCTATATGTCAGCTTTTGAGATGTATCACTCCCGCAATGTACAGCTGATTTGTGACCATAGGCAATGTATCATGCATGTGACTGCCCAGTATTCTGGTATGACCCCTTCACTTTGTGGGAGCTTGCTGTGCTACCTACATTTAAAATGCAACGGCAAAGCAAAGGGTGACTACTGGGCAACAAAGGAACATACTTTTATGTTCTTTTGACATGGTTCATGACTCACGTGCAAACTGGTGGGCAGTATGCATGAAATGAAAATCATGCTGTCACATGGAATGTGATGGAGCAGACCATTGGGATATTGAAACAACGCTCCCATTGCCTGGTTGGGTCTGAGTTCGGCTGCCCTTGACAGAATGACGATCAAGAGTTTTGGCGGTCTGCTGCACACTGTACCACTTGGCCACCATAAGGGCACGAGCCTTGCTACTGAACATGCAGCGATCAGAGGAGGACGAGGAAAGGAGGAGGCAGCAAACACAGCCTCTCTAATTAACTCACTGAACTGTGATACCAGTTACCACAATCCCAAATCCCTATTCACCAACAGTCCCAATCATTACCTTCTCTTTGTCACTCACCTTTGCTGTAGTGGAACCTTATCCCCCATTGTAGGTGCAACACAGCCAGTGAGCATTTGCAAGAGAGGGATGTTTTGGGTAGGATTTCTGCTGGCCAAAACATCTTTCTCTTTCAGATGCTGTCTATTTCCAGTATTATGTGTCTCTACTTTGAAGAATTGAACACAGTCTGCAGCCACCACGCCGGGTTCCCGACCGCTCAGATCACAGGTCAACCGTGCGGTCAGGAACTCAGCCCATCGGAGGCAATATAAAGAAAATCTTTGATGCCCAACAAGTTAGTAGGATTTGAAATGCATTATCCAATAGGGGCGTAGATACAGACTGAGTAGTGTCCTTCAAAGGAGAATTGGATAGCACTTGCCGGAGAAAGGAATTTCAGTGTTAGAGGAAAAAGTTGGACAGTGGAACTAACTGAACTGTTCTTTGAAAGAGCTGATGAAGATGGGCTGAATGGCCTCCTTCTGTGTTGTATGATTCTCTGAATCGATATTTGCACTGCTCTGATAGGTCACTGAAATGGCCATTCTCCATTTTGGAGTTTATTTTTTAAAATAAATATTTTTATTTAATTTTATATTTGTACATTATACAGGAGATGATTGTAACGGGTATTATTTAGAATTTACATGTTTTTCTTTCGTAGGCACCCCCCCATACTCTTCCCCCCCCCGCCCCCCACCCCATTCCCACCTCCATTTTCAGTTGTTTGGGCTCCGTCTTAGGCCCTTTCTTCCGCCATAGGTGTTATAATCTATCTTTCATCCTGTTTTTGTTCCTGTGGCTTTGTGGCCCCCTTCCTCTGGATACTCTCCTGGTATTTCCCTGGGTTCCTCCTTCGCTGCCCCCCCCCCCCCACCTTGTTCCTGTCTGCTTTGTGTGGTCCTGTTGGTTCCTGTTGGTCCACCCGCCACCCCCCCTCCCGATCTATGCATTATTGGCTTCGAACATGCTGGTGAATGGCCCCCACGCTTTGTGGAAGCCCTCGTCCGACCCTTGGATGGTGTATTTGATCTTTTCCAGATGGAGAAATTCCACCAGGTCTGCTAGCCAGTCAGCAGTCAAGGGTGTTGCTGCTGATCACCAGCCGAGCAGGATTCTCCAGCGTGCGATTAAGGCCTGTGTTAGTGTAGGAGGCAAAGTGCCTCTCGCTATCGAGTCTGCGAACATCTCACATAGGTGCGGGGCTAGTGCTGGTGCAAATTCTTTATAGATATCCGCTGGGAACCCGTCCGGTCCCGGCACCTTCCCCGCCTGCATGGAGTTGATACTCTCCATGACCTCATCCAGTACTATTGGTGCTTCCAGCTGCCTCTGACTATTGTCCCCCATGACTGGCATGTCCAGTCCGTCGAGGAACTGTTTCATCCCCGTGTCCTTGTCGGGGGGCTCGGAGGTGTACAGACCCCGGTAGAAGGCCTCAAATGCTTGGTTGACCTTTTTTGGTTCCGCTACCAATCTGCTTCTGCTGTCCTTTACCTAGGGCTATTTTCCTCGTGGCTGCCTGCTTTCTCAGCTGGAGAGCCAGCAGGCGGCTAGCCTTCTCTCCATGTTCATAAAAGGTCCCCTCTTTCTGGCGGAGTTGGGGCACTGCCTTCCTGGTGGATAGCAGGTTAAAGTCCATTTGTAGCTTTTTCCTCTCCACTAGAAGCTCTTCGGTTAGGGCCTCAGAGTACCTTCTGTCGACCTCCAGGATGAAGTCGATCAGTTGTTGCCTCTCTTCCCTATCCCTATGTACCTTGTAGGTTATAATCTCTCCCCTAATCACTGCCTTCTGTGCCTCCCGGAATGTGGAAGGTGAGACTTCCCCATTTTGGTTGTTAGTACTCGCCTATGGCCTGTGATGTTTTCTGGCAGGTGACCTTGTCGGCCAAGAGACCCGTGTCCAACCTCCAGGTGGGGCGTTGGGCACGGCCCATCTCCAGCCTCACATCCACGTAATGTGGAGCATGGTCGGAGATGACTATCGTGGAGTATTCTGCTCTTACTATTTCTGGAAGTACTGATTTCCCCACTGCAAAGAAGTCGATGCAGGTATATATCTTGTGTACTGGTGAGAAGAACAAGAATTCCTGCTCACCGAGGTGCAGGAACCGCCATGGGTCCACTGCCCCCATCTGCTCCATGAAAGTTCCCAGTTCCCGAGCCATGCCTGTCCTTTTTCCCCCTCCTGGAGTTTGATTTGTTATGAAATCCGTGTGGTCCCAGTTGGGTGCTGCTGGACACCAGGACTACCAATGTCCCATCTCGGACACTGCTGACCATGATGTACCGTCCTCCTGGGTCCGTAACCATCCTTGTTGCCGTAAACACTGTCCTCTTACTAATCAAGATAGCTACCCCCCTCCCCAGTCCTTGTCCCGCAACATGACTGGTATGTCTGTCCCACCCAGCCCTTCCTTACCGGCTGTCGATCCTTCTCCCACAGAAGCAACTCTTGAAGGAAGACTATGGAGGTTTTCAAACTTCTCTGGATCTTTTCACTGGGCCGTTAAGTCCCTTGACATTCCAGGTTATAATCCTGGTGGGGGCTTTTTGTTCCCCCCTCTTCCAACCATACTTTCCTGGTGGATGCACTCCTGCACTCCAGGGTTTCGCTTTGTTTGGGGGGGCCATCCAAAATGGTCATAATCAGTGTTCTCACCATGAGGCCGGGACCCTGCATACCCGGGGTTTCCCTTTGTCCAGGGGGTACCCAACATGGCTGCCAACTGTGTGTACACCACGTGGATGCGCCCCTGCAGTCTGAGGTTTCCCTTTGTTTCGGGAACTTCCACAGTGGCTGCTTGTGGCGCCATCTTAGAACATAGAACAGTACAGCACAGAACAGGCCCTTCGGCCCTCGATGTTGTGCCGAGCCATGATCACCCTACTCAAACCCACGTATCCACCCTATACCCGTAACCCAACAACCCCCCCCCTTAACCTTACTTTTTAGGACACTATGGGCAATTTTAGCATGGCCAATCCACCTAACCCGCACATCTTTGGACAGTGGGAGGAAACCGGAGCACCCGGAGGAAACCCACGCAGACACGGGGAGGACGTGCAGACTCCGCACAGACAGTGACCCAGCCGGGAACTGAACCTGGGACCCTGGAGCTGTGAAGCATTTATGCCAACCACCATGCTACCGTGCTGCCCGTGTTCCCTTAACCTGCTGAAGCCAATCTGAAATGCATCCTTTTCTTATCCTAGTATTCCCCTTGTGTTCCCCTTTCCCCCTCTGTCCACCCCTTCTACCCCCGCCCATGTGCCCCTTCTCTATCCCCCCTTACACTCCCCACCCCTGCCCCTGATTTCCCCTCACCGCTCCCTGCCAGAAGATGAGCGGCGGTCCCCTTTGCTTTTGTGCTTCCAAGCGCTAGCTTTCCCCGTTAGTGTGGTGCCTCCCCCCCCCCCCCCCCCCCCCCCCACATCTTCCAGGGCTGATCTTACCCCTTTACTATGCCTGCTAGATAGCTATTCCCTCTGTCTCCTCTTTACCCTCTCCTGTGCTCGGCTGCCGCCGTCCTTCTCTGTGGTCCTGAGATTTTGCTCAAGGCGAGCCAGTGCTGTCACGCACAAACATTGTACAAGTCCATCACAGTCCTTTTCTCTTTCCCTCCTCTACTTCGCCCTTAATGCTGTCTTGCCTGCCCCTTGTCCAAGCCGTTTGTCCGCATGAACCCATCAGTCTCTGCTGGGTTGCTGAAATAGTGTTCCTTATTTTGGAATGTAACCCAGATCCTGCCTGGGAACAGCATTCCAAATTTCACTCCACTTTTGTACAGGGCCGATTTTTGCCTGGTGGAACTCGGCCCTGCACTTTGTCAGATCTGCCCCAATGTCCTGGTATACTCGTATTCTAAGTCCTTCCCAGCTGTTCGCCTTCGTCTGCCTTGCCCACCGCAGGGTCCTTTCCCGACTCTCCCGACCCTAATATCTATATAATTTGGCAGTTATTGCCCTTGGCTGATCCACCGCCTTGGGCTTCGATCGGAGTGATCTGTGTGCCCTGTCAATCTCCGGCAGCTTGGGGAAGCTATTCCTCTCGACTAGGTTGCCCAGCATCTGGGCCACATAGTCCGTTTCTTCCCCATTCCTTCTATCAATGCGACCAACACTTACGTCACTGACACCTTGACCACCACCTGGATCTCCACTATTATCACCTTTTTCATCGCCATCAATGCCTTCATCAGGAGTGTCTTCATCCATTTCCATCCGAAGGCGGGGGGGGGGGGGGGGGGGGGGGAGGGGGGGGGGGGGGGAGGGAGGGGGGGAATTGTTCAGGTCGTCAGTCTCCCTCTCTCCGGGGTGGCTGGGTATCTCGTCGGTCCACCAACTCACTCACATGCTGCTCCTTGCCTTTTCTTCCGCATCCACCTTCTCTGTGGTCTCTCGAGCTCGCATCCGGTGCCATGTTGCACCTATTCTCTCCCTTTCTTATTTGTGAGAGAAATAAGTCTGAATTTTGAGGCTAAATTTATGTAAAAATGACTATTTGACTGTATTCTGGAAGAGAGCCCCCTGATGTGCAACTGTTCAGCACACTACCGTCACAGGAAGTCTCTCCATTTTGGAGTTTGACAGTGAATGTCAACATGCAATCTGAATGTGAAGGATATTTTCTGAGACTGTTGTACCTGCCATTCATACCGATCCACTTTCCAGCACGAGACACAACACAGGGCTCACTGGATGTGAAGTGTAAGAACAAGGGACAATTAATGTAGCAATTAATAAAGAACAAGTCTTCATCAAAAACAGATTACACAATCTGTTGTTAGTTCTGTTATCTGCCACAGGTAAAGTACTGGATTGGGAAAAAATTACACAAAAAGTCTGTTTGTTAAGGGCTTACTAGTCACGGCACATCACGGCCGCCACTTCTCTCCAAAGACAACCATTGACAGGGAGATGCAACACAGGATCAGCTGCACTCGCTCAACCTTCTGCAAACAATGACAGCAAGTATTTGACAACAAAGACCTGGAGAAGTCAACAAAAGTCTTAGTGCACAAAGCAGTTGTCGTCACCGCTCTCCTGCGCTGCAGCAAGACCTGAATTATGTATCAGCGACAGATTAAAATTCTATCAGCAATGCTTCCTCTGCCTCTTCCAGATTCAATGGGAGGATTGTCAAACAAATACTTGTGTCCCTCTTGAAGCCAGCTCCACAAACATTGGGGGAAAGGTCCTGTATAATCAACTTTGATGGGCTGGACACTGTGTCGAGGTGACCGAAAACTGTCTTGCTGGCCAGGTCCTGAGTTCTCAACTCTCAATCAGCCAATGTTCCATGGGAGAGCAAAGAAAATGCTTCAAAGGGTCTCTGAAGCTCTCTTTGAAACGTGGCTGCTTTGATGTTTCTGACTTGCAGGAACTTGCTCCCAATTGTTCTGAGTGGCGACAATGTGTTCATTGAACTCCATCACGCCTTGAGTCACAACGGGCGCGATTCTCCCACACAGGGAGAAATCGTAAGGCTGGCGTCAAATCCGGGCGGGTTTGACGCCAGCCCCCCCCCTCCCCGACCGGGAACCGATTCTGGTCCCCGGTCGGGGCTAGCATGCCGCCGCCGTAAACTCCGGCATCGCGGGCTTAACGAATTTCGTTAAGCCCACTTGCCAGAGTTTGCGCCGGCTGGCGCGTCATATGACGTCGGCCGCGCATGCGCGGATTGGAAGACTCCAACCCGCGCATGCGCGGATGACGTCATCGCGCATTTGCGCGAAACCAGCGCATGCGCGGGCCGGGATGCCCCTCAGCCACCCCGCGAAGTGATACAGCGGGGCAGCGGAAGGACAAAGAGTGCGCGGGTATCGGACCCGCTGCCCGCGATTGGTGCCCACCGATCGCGGGCCCATGGCAGCCTTGGCACAGCCGTGGTACTGCCGTGCCAATCGGTGCCATGGTTTTAAAAATCGGCATTTTACGGCCGTTTTTACGAACGGCCAGACCAGGTGTGTTTGCCGTTCGTAAAAACAGCCGTAAAGGGCTTGGACTTCGGCCCATCGGCCAGCTGAGAATCGCTGCTGGCCGTAAAAAAACGGCGGCAGCGATTCGTATCGGGAGTCGGGCGTGGGGGGGGGGGAGAATAGCGGGAGGACGTCGGACTAGCGTGGCCGTAAAATTTTACGACCCCCGCTATTCTCCGCACCGTCGTGAGTGCGGAGAATCGCGCCCAACATCTTCATGATGATGAGCAGTGGCAGAGAAGAAAAGGAAGCAAGTTGTATACTCTGGATCCCACTAATAGTGTCGTTCCCCATGGGCCCAAAGATCTGAGGGTTGGGAATCAGCACTTTTTGCCACATGAAGACCCGTGGCAGAAACACATGATCCTGAGTAGACATCGGGCATGATTCAACAGCATCGCCGCACCCAACTTAGTATCGGGACGAGGCTGTCGAATCTCGCAAGTGGCCTCTTGCTGGATTCGCTACACTCGAAACGTCTTGCAAGATTTCACAGAGTCTTGTGAGATGCTGTGATCTGGATCTCGCTCTCGCTGGGCAAGATCCAGATATGTATATTTATATGAACCATTAGGCTAATTAAAATATGCATTCTCAGGAATCTCCCAGGACCCAGGATTTACCGGCTGGGCCTGGGAGACTTCGCCAGGGCGCCGTTTAATATTGGCCCACACAAACGTGAACCAGTTCTAACAGCACCAGGGGAAGGGGATCTCCTAGGCTATTGGAGACTACTGGGTGGTTGGGCATTGGACAGGGTGGTATTCTGACATTCCCATTGGCACCTGGGCACCTTGGCACTGCTGCCTGTGTTTCCTGGTAGTGCCACCCTGGTGCCAAGGAGCCCGGGTGACAGGTTTCCTGTGCCGGGGCCCAGGGGTGCCTTGCCCATAAGAGATGGGGTGCGGGGTTCGAGGACCCTGGAAGAGGTACGTTGGGTGAAGTGGGGGGATTAGAGGCTGCGATGGATTCACTGAGGGGGGGGGGTTGAAAGATCGGGGCTGCCTTTAAAAATGGCACGCCAATCTGTATGTACGCTTCCTGAACTTCCAAAACAGTAATGTGGGGTTATTTAAGGAGCACTTGCTGCGAGTGCTGCATAGTTTTGTCCCACTGAGACGAGGAAGGAATGGTAAGGTGAAGCAGCCTTAGATGACAAGAGAAGTGGAGCTTCTAGTCAAGACGAAGAAGGAAGCTTACGTAAGGTTGAGGGAGCAAGGATTCAGGCACGGTTCTAGAGGGTTACAAGGTAGCCAGGAAGGAACCCAAAAATGGACTTAGGAGAGCTAAAAGGGGGCATGAAAAATCCCTGGCGGGAAGGATTAGGGAAAACACCAAGGCTTTCTACACTTATGTGGGAAATAAGAGGATGATCAGAGTGAGAGATGGGCTGATCAGGGATAGCAGAGGGAACTTGTACCTAGAGTCTGAGGAGATAGAGGAGGCCCTAAATGAATATTTTGCTTCAGTATTCACTCGAGAGAGGGACCTTGTTGCTCATGAGAACAGCGTGAACCAGGTTAATAGACTCGAACAGGTTGATATTAAGAAGAAGGATGTGCTGGAAATTATGAAAAGCATCAGGACAGCGAGGGAGGAGATTGCTGCGCCGTTGGCGATGATCTTTGCGTCCTCACTCTCCACTGGAGTAGTACTGGATGATTGGAGGGAAGCGAATGTTGTTTCCCTGTTCAAGAAAGGGAATAGGGAAATCCCTAGGAATTATAGATCCATCAGTCTTGCATTTGTAGTGAGCAAAATATTGGAAAGGATTCTGAGAGATAGGATTTATGATTATTTAGAAAAACATAGTTTGATTAAAGATAGTCAGCATAGCTTTGTGAAGGGCAGGTCATGCCTCACAAGCCTCATTGAATTCTTTGAGGATGTGACAAGACACATTGATGAAGGTCAGGCAGTGGATGTTGTGTATATGGATTTCAGTAAAGCATTTGATAAGGTTCCACATGGTAGGCTCATTCAGAAAGTTAGGGGGCATAGGATACAGGGAAATTTGGCTGTCTGGATACAGAATTGGCTGGCCGAAAGAAGACAGCGCGTGGTAGTGGATTGAAAGTATTCCGCCTGGAGGTCGGTGACCAGTGGTGTCCCGCAAGGATCTGTTCTGGGACCTCTGCTTTTTGTGGTTTTTATAAATGACTTGGATGAGGAAATGGAAGGGTGGGTTAGTAAGTTTGCCGATGACACAAAGGTTGGTGGAGTTGTAAATAGTGTCGAGGGCTGTTGAAGGTTACAACAGGACATTGACAGGATGCAGAGCTGGGCTGAGAAGTGGCAGATGGAGTTCAACCTAGATAAATGTGAAGTGATTCATTTTGGAAGGTCGAATTTGAATGCTGAATACAGGGTTAAAGGCAGGATTTTTGGAAGTGTGGAGGAACAGAGGGATCTTGGGGTCCACGTACATAGATCCTGCAAAGTTGCCACCCAGGTTGATAGGGTTGTTAAGAAGGCGTATGGTGTGTTGTTTTTCATTAACAGGGGGATTGAGTTCAAGAGCTGTGAGATTTTGCTGCAACTTTATAAAACACTGGTCAGACCAAACTTGGAATATTGTGTCCAGTTCTGGTCGCCTCATTATAGGAAAGATGTGGATGCTTTGGAGAGGGTGCAGAGGAGATTTACCAGGATGCTGCCTGGACTGGAGTGTATGTCTTATGAAGAAAGGTTGAGGGAGCTAGGGCCTTTCTCACTGGAGTGAAAAAGGAAGAGAGGTGACTTGATAGAGGTGTACAAGGTGATGAGAGACATGGATAGAGTGGATAGCTGGAGACTTTTCCCCAGAGCAGAAATGGCTGTCACGAGGGGACATAATTTTAAAGTGATTGGAGGAAGGTATAGGGGAGATGTCAGAGGTAGGTTCTTTACACAGAGAGTGGTGGGTGTGTGGAATGCACTGCCAGCAGAGGTGGTGGAGCCAGAGTCATTAGGGACATTTAAGCGACTCTTAGACAGGCACATGGACAGCAGTAAATTCAAGGGGTGTAGGTCAGGTTGATCTTAGATTAGGATAAATGGTTGGTACAACATCGTGGGCCGAAGGGCCTGTACTGTGCTGTACTGTTCTATGTTCTATGTAACTGGCGAGTTGAGCTTGGCAGTGCTGGATATGATGTAAGTGTGGCCTCGATGGGGAGTTCCTTGCTGCGCCAAATTAAACGGCAAAGTGCCATTCGATAACGGGGTCTTTGCCGCTGAGAAACACCCGGCTAAATGTGCCGAAACCAGACAGAAATGTTTTGGCTGAATCGCGTCTATCATCCAGAATAGAGGCCAACACTGATGTTTGGGAATAACAGAATTTTACATCATTTAAACAGATTGTTTGGAATACCAAAAGTCTGTGCCCATCATGTTCTCTATCTGAGTTCCAAGTTTTCATCAATCCTCTTTTTCTTAATTTAAAAAAAATTCCAATTAAGGGGCAATTTAGCGTGGTCGATCCACCTAACCGGCACATCTTTGGGTTGTGGGGGTGAAACCCATCCAAACATAGGGAGAATGTGCAAACTCCACACAGACAGTGACCCAGAGCCGGGATCGAACCCAGGTCCTCGGCTCTGTGAGGCAGCAGTGCTAACCAGAGCACCACCATGCCACGATTTTCATCAATATTCTGTCAAAAATATTGCAATAACAGATTGTAAGAATTCAAAAATGTGTTTGAATTATATTTTAATATGGAACCATAGTAATATAAATAGAATAAAATTAATGCAATAGATTGTTGGAGAATGTCACTTCTGAGGGGGAAGCCCAATCAGATCACTGGCCAATGTTGGGCCTTGCATAGGATTCAAGAACCGAGGGGTGGAAATCCCCCTAGCAATCAGAGGCTGGCAGATCACCATTACAGCCAGTGCCACTGGGAGCTATGGTGGTGGCCAGTAATGCGCCCAGTGAGATGCCTAGGATTGCCAAGTGTCACAGTCCATGGGAGGCTGAGGATGTGATGGGGGTCATGAGGAGAGGTTCACGGTAGATGAGGGTGCAGGGGACTGGAGGCAAGGGCAGGGGGAAGGCTTTTAGTGGTCCTCACCAATGCCGGTTTCCTCGATGGAGCACTAAGTGCCTTTGAAAGAGGGACACCCCCCTGCCCCCCCCCCCCCCCCCCCCCCCACACAGAAGGCCACAGGCTGGCAGAGGGGAGCTATACTCCTGTGATCCAATGTACATGCAATCCCCATGTCATCACTAAATTTTGGTGGATCAGGGAAAAGTGTTATCAATTCACTCAATCATGAGCCTTACTGACATCCCACTGCGCATGAGGAAGTGGGTGAATTTCCCCTATGGGCCTGTTCCCGCCACCAATTTAATTATGGGATGTTTTCCAGCAGGGAGACTGATGGACGGCCTCTCTGGCGAGCAAGTGGGATTGGCCGCCATGTTTCTTGCCGTGATGGGTGCATTAAATCCTTCCCAAGGTGTCCCAAGCCCTTTGCAGACAATGAAGCACATTGAACAATCACCACTATTGTAATGTGGGAAGTGCAGCAGTCAGTTTTTACACAGCAGTTCCCCACACAATGCAACGAGCTGCAGGACATGATAATCTGTTTAGTGATGTTGCTTCAGGCATTAATATTGGCCAGTAAATCCCCCAGCTCTTCTTTAAAATAGTGCCGCTGGGTCTTGGACAACTTACTGAGAGAGGGGACAAAACCTCCTTTCGTGTCTCATCCAAAAGCTGGCACCTCTGACAATGAAGTAATCCTTCAGTGCCGCACTGGGAGTGTCAATCTAGATTATGTACTCAGGTTCCCGGAGACACACTGACTCAGAGGTCAGAGAGCTAGCACTGAGCCAGAGATAACATACCAATACACTCTGCCATGGCTGACAATTTTAAAATGGCCACATGGGTGGGATGTCCAAGATTGCTGGCAACCTTCGGATCAAATTCTAGCAATGTCAGTGCCTTCGGGAGAAACAGGAGAGAATATGAAAAGGAAAAAAAAGAAGTAAAGAGAGGGAGCTCAGGTAATAACCATTGGATCGAGGTCACTGTCAGCTCTTCAATTTGGATTGGATTGTGCCAAATTATTGCAGTCAAGTTTCCCATTCAAATTCCCAGAATAAAAAACTATTCTCGTGTTGTTTTCCTCCTGAATTCATCAATTATCAGAAAAAGAACAGGAATTTTTGATGACAAATAGAATACAATCACAGAATAATACAGTGCAGAAGAGGCCCTTCGGCCCATCGAGTCTGCACCAATGCATGAAAGGTCCTGACCTGCCCATCTAATCCCACTTGCCGGCATGTGGCCTTGAATGTCATGGCGTGCCAAGTACTCACCCACAGAATACTGCAAAAGTCTTTATTTCAAGTTGATAACCTTTGAGCTAAGGCGGAGTGGCAGAGACAATATTTAATACAAGGTATTTTAGGAGGCATTGGAGAGAGTGTAGCTGCTTTACATTAAGATTCCAGTTTTGTTTGTGATTCTTCCTGTAGAAAAAAGTGGCTACTATTAATCTATGGGTAGATGATTAATTTTTATAAATTGCACCTAAAATTGCCTGTTCACTACCACATCCCCATTGCCTTGTTCTTTTCACATGTTCTTGTTGAATTCTAATGGGCTGCTACCATAATTATTTTTGTGCTAATGTGGCCCATTAGTTCATTTAGTCCTGGGTTCAGAGAGGCCGTTAATGTCATTCGCTGACTGTGCCAGCCACTTGACATTCTGTTCATTATGCTCGATTTTTTGGTTTTTGCTGTTGTTAGCTTTTTGTTTGTTCAATTTTTTTTACAATATATTAGACAACAGTGATATGACATGGTTTATACACTGTCAAGTGATAGCTACTCTGATCAACAAGGTGGTTTTGAGTTTGTGAACATGCAATTCACTTATTAAAAGGTAGACACTTCACAGCAGTTTAGGTGAAAAGAGAAGAAAAAAGGGAAATGAGAAGCTACATATTTCAAGGCGACGGAGGCTTTTCGAAGGCTGTCAGCTTGATAGCTGGTATTTTCCATAGCAGAATGTTACTATAGTCATTGGACCCTTTCAATGTCAATATGCAAGGGTGTGTTGGGGATTTTTGTCATTGAAAACCAAAAATTCCAATCAAGGGGCAATTTAGGGTGGCCAATCCACCTACCCTGCACATCTTTTGGCAGCACGGTAGCACAGTGGTTAGCACTGTTGCTTCACAGCACCAGGATCCCAGGTTCGATTCCCGGTTTGGGTCACTGTCTGTGTGGAGTGTGCTCATTCTCCCCGTGTCTGCGTGGGTTTTCTCCGGGTGCTCCGGTTTCCTCCCACAAGTCCCAAAAGACGTGCTGTTCGGTGAATTGGACATTCCAAATTCTCCCTCTGTGTACCCAAACAGGTGCCGGAATGTGGCGACTGGGGGCTTTCCAAAGTAACTTCATTGCACTGTTAATGTAAGCCTACTTGTGACAAGAATAAAGATTATTATTGTTATTATTTTTGTGTTTTTGGGTTGAGACCCATGCAGACACAGGGTGAATATGCAAACGCCACACGGACATTGACATGGGGCCAGGATTGAACCTGGGTCCTCAGTGCCGTGAGGCATCAGTACTAACCACTGCGCCACCAAGCCGCCCTGGAGTTTTGTCATCAAATAGCTGTCAATCGGCAGTGCGCAGCCCCGGTGTGATCTATTTAAAAATCTGCTTGCAATTCGTAGAAGATTCCTTGTTAGAGTTACTATGAACAGTGATTTTTCCTAGGTTCAATGTCCATTAATCAATTACCATTTATAATTCCTTTCAGAGATATTGGATAATGATTTATTTATTGAGGTGGTTTATCCTTAATTCAGGTCCAACAGATGAAACAATGCAGCAACTTTATCCTAATCTTCCAGTTGGGAAGCTGAGCTGATAGGATGCAATTCTGTTTTCAATCCCTGTCCATCATTACTCTCCATTGTTCTTTAAGGGATTGGTGTGAAGTGTAACAGGGGCTGTTGATGCTGAGGAACTTTGTGCCACTTTTCAGGAACACATGACTCAAAAGGTGCTGTTCTACCAGCTGATCCCTGACCCCCATCCCCTAACCCTCATTTATTCTACTTCATCCAATTTCTCCTAATTAGATGGTGACACTTTTGTTGCCCTCTAATCCTCTCTGTATTGCCCAGGCATATTGACCTTCTGAACCTTTGCTTCAGTAGCCCAGTAATATTCTCAGTGATATGCGTAGCAGTCCCATGACCAAGATTGTACCTGAGTTGTTCGGCCATGTTGGAGTTGAGGGTGGGTTGGGGGGGGAAACGTGGGGGGGGGGCTCTGGGGCCGCTGTCAGCCATGTATACAAAGGGTAGTCCTCAAACCTTTGTGGCTGTCCTCTTGTACTCTCAAAGGATTGAATAATGAGGAGATGTATGAATGATGGATGAAGAGCTATATCCTCAGCTGTGTCTTCGGAGTTTTGTTGCTTTTTCTTTCATCTTTTTGGTTTGACCGCACATGTTCGAGTGTTCCTGTGATTGAATAACACCAGAACCAGCAAGCCTTGTTTAAAAGTTCACTCATCTGGCAATGAGATATTCATATTGGTGGCATTTGAACTTATTATTCTTCAGTCAGTGACGTGGAACATGCCAAATGCGGGCCGACAGGTTGATCATCCACGCCCTGCTTAGGTATTTGCTTTCCTAATGGAGCTTGATTGCATATTCATAATTCCAATTCTCTTCCCACACCTATTGGTGCACTCAGGCAGACGTTTCTCTGTTTCCTTAGCTAGTAAAACCTGGAACAGATCGCTAGTCTGTCGCCAAAGGCTTATAGCTTGAGGGGACGTCACTCCGCATTAAGTGTGGCTGACTAGAAGCATCTCCTGCTCTTACCACCTGCCATCTGCTTGCAGGTTGACACTCACTTTTATGAACACATCTTCCTTTGCCACAAGTCCTGGGGGGGACACAAACCCCAAGCTTCTGGTTCAAAGGCAGGGACAACACAGCCGACTGTGCCACAAGCCCTCCTAACCTTATAGTAAAATCTACCAGTCTCTATTGAACACAGGCATGAGATAGTCACGAATAAATCTAATAGGGAATTCAGGAGAAGCTTTGTTACCCAGGGGACACTGAGAATGTGGAACTGGCTTCCAAATGGAATAGTTGAGGCAAATAGCAGAGATGCATTTCAAGATAAATAGAGGCAAAGGAATAGCTGAAAGGGTTAAATGGGTTGGATGAAGCAGGGTAGAAAGAAGCTTGTGCAAAGCCACAAGCACTGGCGGAGAGAGGTTGGGTCGAATGGCCGGTTTCTGTACTGTAAATCCATGTACTGCCACGCAACAATGGATCTAATTGCATTAGCACTGAGCCATTTCCCAGCTCAGTCTCAAGTTGTACTGTTTCATTTCATGATGATCTCAGCTGCCAAATATGACAAGGGTTAGGGTTACATTCAGGAGCTAAAGAAACCAAACCATCTGAACAGAAGTCCACTTTTCAGATTAGACCCCATCAGCACTGCGTTTAAGTGTTCATCTGGGCGGGTGATTATGTGAAAATTAATAGAAAAAATGTTTTCCAGTTGCTGCAATTATTGCTGGTGGCCTGTGCAATAGCACCACCTTGTCTGGTACTCCGACACAATCGGAACAATCTAAAAAGCCATTGGAAAAAAATATAATAGGTAACCAATAGGCTTTGTTCTCTTTGATCTGATTCATCCGTGGTAACAAACATAACAATTTCTGCAACATTCAGCTGAATAGTTCTCACCCTTTCATCACAGGCAGTGAGTAATGACAGAGTTTGACATGTAACCTGACATCATATAATACAGAAAAATTTACTTAACTTTAACTTTCCTTGGCTGTAATTATAGTGTGATCAAGACACAGACACCAGAGAATTTGAAATCCCTTTGTTTGTGTAACTCAGTACGACTTAGTAACACCCATGTTCGTGGGAGAATGCAGTGCTCTCATTTCCTGGCAGTGAAGCAGGGCAAGAAGAGCTATGCTGGAATAAGCTTGTGCCATGTCTTAATTAATGACCCAAATAAACAGTTGCCATCTTTAATCAAGTTGAAAAGCAGGCAGGGTCAGGACAGGGCTGGATGGGGTGGGATCATAATTTGCTTTACTGACAATGAGAATTCAATGAAAACCTTACTAACTGGTGCCTCAATTGTACATTTTAAGGCAGCGATAAGCAGGATAGCTTTCAGTGTCCAGTATGTTTTTAAAATTCTACACACCCTGTATAAATTCTTAACTGACCATTCAAAAGGCTACCCTGGCATGTGCATTTCAGCATACTGCCTGAAAGTGGCATTCAGTGAGGAGCCCTCGAGCGATTTAGCAAACTTATCGAGCAAGGAGCCAGGCCATACAGATCAGGGAAGTCTGATCATGATAGGGTGTTCCTCATCTTCCTGTTCCACCTCAATAGCTGTCGTATTCAATGGATCATCCTCCACCATTTCTCTCACTTCCAGCACATTGCCACCACCAACCACATCTGTCTTTCCCACACCCCCCGTCTCAGCATTTCAAAGTTATCGGCCGTCTTAATCTTTCTGCTTCCCTCAACCACTCTATTCTGTTTCCCTCTGAACTTGCTGCACTCCATCCTCTCAGGTCGACCCCTGGCATTGTCATCAAACCTGCTGACAAAGGTGGTGTTGCTGTTGCCTGGCATATTGCCTTCTACCCCGCAGAGACTGAGCACCAACCCTCAGACCTTTCTCTCTATCTCTGCCTGGACCATGACCACCAAATATCAAGCCATTGTTGCCAAGGTTGTCTCTGACCTCGTCTCCTCTGGAGATCTTCTCTCCACAGCCTCCAACCTCAAAATCTGCCAATTTCATACAGCCCATTTCTACCCCCTTCCCAAACTCTACTCTCCTGGCACACCCATTGTTTCAGCCTCTTCCTACCCCACTGAACTCATTTCTTCCTATTTTGATGCCATTCCCTCTCCCCTTGTGCCATCTCTTCCCACCCACATTTGCAATTCCTCTTACACCTTGTATCATTTCAACAATTTCCAGATTCCTGGCCCTAACCACCTCCTCTTCGCTATGGATGGCCAATCTCTCTACACCTCCATTCCCCATCAGGAGGGTCTCAGAGCTCTCCGCTTCCCCCTCGAACAGAGGCCCAACCAATTCCCATCATGCACCATCTTCCTCCACCTGGCTGCACTTCGCTCATTGAGTAATTTCTCTTTTAACTTGCCTCACTTCCTCCAAGTAAGAAGTGTTGCTATGGCCACCAACACGGGCCCTAGTTCTGCTTGTTTTCTTGTGGGGTATTTGGAACATTCCCTGTTCCAGTCCAGCTCAGGCCTCTCCCACACCTATTTTTCCGGTACATCGATGACTATATTGGTGCTGCTTTCCATACTGTCTGCTTCCAGGAGCTCCTCAAACATTGTGTCTCTCGGGACTCTAGGGTACGTTATCGTCTCCTTGTGGAGAAAGCTTTTGTCTTGCAAATGTCAGAGTTCCTGTCAGTTCAATAGTTCCAGTTTCTCCGTCAGCTCTTCGAGGGTCGCGAGTCTGTCCCCCGTGTAAAAGTCCCTGATCGCTCGCATCTCCCCATCCTGTCTCCACCTCTTAAAGGTGGCGTCTAGCATGGCTGCTGTGAACCTGTGGTTGCCACAGTTGGAGGCCATGGTGGACACCTCTGTTAGACCGAAGTGTTGCCTCATCTGGTTCCAGGTTCTTAGTGTTGCTATTACCACTGGGCTGATTGAGGTTTTTGCCAGCGGGGATGGAAGTGCTGTCATGACAAGGGCTTGGAGGGTCATTCCTGTGCAGGATGACTCCTCCACCCTCACCCATTCTATGCCCGGTTCCCTGACCCATCCCCTCACTCTCTCGGCCATGGCTGCCCAGTGATAGTATTGCAGGATCGGGAGGGCCAGGTCACCCATGCTTCTTCTCTGCAGTGTTGTCTTGGAGATTCTTGGATTCTTCCCCGCTGCTCCCTACCATAATGCCATAATCATTTTTCAAAAATAAATTTAGAGTACCCAATTCATTTTTTCCAATTAAGGGACAATTTAGCGTGGCCAATCCACCTACCCTACAAATCTTTTGGGTTGTGGGGGCGAAACCCGTGCAAACTTAGGGAGAATGTGCAACTCCATACGGACAGTGACCCAGAGCCGGGATCAAACCTGGGACCCAGACACCGTGAGGCAGCAGTGCTAACCACTGCCCCAACGTGCTGTCCATGCCATAAACATTTTGTCTATTTTTTGGAAAAAGGCCTTCGGAATGAAGGTCAGCATGGATCTAAACAGGACGAGGAAGCTGGGCAGTATGTTCATCTTGATCGTCTGCACCCTCCCCGTCAGGGAGAGCGGGAGCATGTCCCATCTCTGTCAGTCCTTTGTAACTTCCTCCGCCAGACTGGTCAGATTCCACTTGTGCATCCATGTCCAATCGTGGGCTATCTGGATCCTCAGGTAGCGGAATTTGTTTTGGGCTATTTTAAATGGGAAACCTTCCAGCTCTGTCCCTTCCCCATTTGGGTTCACCGGGAAAACCTCACTTTTGCTCAGGTTGGTTTTGTAGCCCAAGAAGGTTCTGAACTCTTCCAGAAGCTTCATGATTTATTTCATGCCGTTCTGCAGGTCCAAGATGTAGAGGAGAAGGTTGTCCGCATAGAGTGAGACTCTGTGCTCTCTGCCTCCTCTTCAGATTCCCTTCAAGCCTCTCTCATCTCAATCGGCAGGCGTTCAATTGCCAGGGCAAACAGGAGCAGGGACAGCGGGCATCCCTGCCTGGTGCCCCTGTGCAACTGGAAGTATTCAGAGCTCGTGGTGTTAGTCTGAACACTTATCTTGGGGGCTTTGCACAAGAGTTTCACCCATGAGTTGAACCCTGTCCCGAGCCCAAACCGCTCCAGTACCTCAATGGGGTTCTTCCTCGCGACTGTCTTTTCTGCGTCCAGGGAGACGATCACCTCTGGTGTTCTCTCCCCGGATGGGGTCAGTATCACATTCGGCAACCGTCTGATGTTCACAGTTAGCTGTCTGCTCTTAACAAAGCCTGTCTTGTCGTTTGTGGCCACCTCTGGTATGCAGTTCTCCATGTCTTGGCCACGACATTTGCAAGTATTTTCGTGTCCAAGTTGAGCCCAGGAAAATGAGTCCGTATGATGTACATCCCATTGGGTCTTTGTCTTTTTTGGGTATCAGCGATCTGGTGGCCTGAGTTAACATTGGAGGCAGGGTGTTCCTGGATAGCGAGACTGTGAACATCTCCCATAGTTGCGGGACGAGAGCCAGTGCAAATTGTTCATAGAAATCCACCAGGAGCCCATCGGATCCCGGCGCCTTTTCCGCCTGCATGGAATTGATACTCTCTGTGATCTCTCCCAGTCCTATTGGTGCTTCCAGCTCCCTCCATCTATCGTCCCCCATGACTGGCATGTCCAATCCATTGAGGAACCGTTTCATCCCCGAGTTTCATCCTCGTAGAAGGCCTCAAATGCGTGGTTGACCTTTTTTGGTTCAGCTACCAGTCCGTCTCTGCTGCCCATTATCTGGGCTATCTTCCTCATGGCCGCCTGCTTTCTCCAGCTGGTGAGCCAACAGGCGGCTAGCCTTCTCTCCATGTTCATAAAAGGTCCCCCATGTCTGATATTTGGTGCACTGCCTTACTGGTGGATAGCAGGATGGAGTCGATCAGTTGCAGCCCAGCCGCCCTCTCTTCCCTATCTCTACGTGCCTTGTAGGCTATAATCTCTCCCCAATCGCTGCCTTCAGTGTCTCCCAGAACATGGAAGATGAGACATCCCCATTCCAGTTGTTGGTGATGAACTCCCCTATGGCCTGTGATGTTTTCTGGCAGAAGATTTTGACGGCAAAGAGGGTCATATCCAACCTCTATATGGGGCATTGCGCACGGCCCGTCTCCAACCTCACATCCACGTAATGGGGAGCGTGGTCGGAGATGACAATCGTGGAATATTCCGCTCTGACTATTTCTGGAAGCACCAATTTCCTCATTGTAAAGAAGTCAATGTGAGTGTGGACCTTGTGTACTGGTGAGAAGAACGAGAATTTCTTCTCACCTGAATGCAGGAATTGCCATGGGTCCACTGCCCCCACCTGTTCAATAAACATTCCCAGTTCCCTAGCTTTGCCTGTCGTTTTCCCAGTTCTGCTTTTGATCAGTCTGGTTTTTGTTAATAAATTTAGAGTACCCAATTCATTATTTTTTCCAATAAGGAGGCAATTTAGCGTGATCAATCCACCTAACCTGCACATCTTTTAGGCTGTGGAGGGCGAAACCCATGCAAACACAGTGAGAATGTGCAAATTCCGCACGGACAGTGACCCGGAGTTGGGTCGAACCTGGGACCTCAACGCCGTGAGGCAACAATGCTAACCACTGCGCTACCATGCTGCCTTTGATCCGTCTGTTAATGGATCCTGTACATAGTTAAAGTATCCCCTCCATGATCAGTCAGTGCGTATCTATGTTGGGAGTTCTGCCATGGTCTTCTTTATAAATTCGGTGTTGTCGCAGTTGGGCATGTACACGTTTACCAGGACTACTGGTGCCCCATGTAGAACACGGCTGACCATGACTTACCATCCTCTACATCCGTAACCATCTTTGTCGTCGTAAACACCGCCCTTTTGTTTATCAAAATAGCTACCCCCTAGCCCTCGTCCAATAACAGGTATAGTACGTCTGTCCCACCCAGCCCTTCCTTACCCGCAGTTGGTCCTTCTTCCTCAGGTGTGTCTCTTGAAGACGATATGTTGGCTTTCAAACTTCTCAGAAGGGCGAAGACTCTGGATCTTTTCACTGGGCCATTAAGTCCCCTAATGTTCCAGGTGATAATCGTGGTGAGGGTTTTTTGTCCCACCCTTCCTGAGGGATCAACCATATTTACCTTGTGGATGCGCCCCTGCACTCCAGGGTTTCCCTTTGTTAGGGGACTTCCAAAATGACCACAATCGCCGTTCTCACCATGAGGCTAGACCCCTTTGTCCAGATGTAATGTTCTTTGATTGAGCTGATGTTGAATCTTGATACTGAAGCATGAACTTTGTTTTATAAACAAAGGTATTTATTACTAACACTACACTAACGAATTACTAAAATAGTTGGAAATAATGGTCTGACACGAACTTACACTAAGATACTACAGAGCTGCTCCAATATGCGACTGCAAACTCCTTCTCCTGGAACACATGGAGCGGGATTCTGTGATCCTGAGGCTAAGTGTTGACGCCGTTGGAAACGCCGTTGCGTTTCCCGACGGCGTCAACACGGCCTCAGGATCAGCAGTTCTAGCCCTTACAGGGGGCCATCACGGCACTGGAGCGGTTCACGCCATTCCAGCAGCTGATCCTGCCGTGAACTGGGCGCTGCGGGATCCACGCATGCGCAGTGGCACTGACGCCAACGCGCGCATGCGCAGTGGCTCCCTTCACTGCACCAGCCCCGACACAACATGGCGCAGAGCTACATGGGCCGGCGCGGAAGAAATGAGGCCCCCAGCCAGAGAGGCCGGCCCACCGATCGGTGTGGCCCGATCGTGGGCCAGGCCACATTGGAGGCCACCCCAAGGTCGAACCCCCCTCCTCCCCCACAGGCCGCCCCCAGACTCTTCAATGCTGAGGTCCTGCCGGCTGAGAGCAGGTGTGAACAGCGCCGGCGGGACTCGAGTTTTTTACGACGTCAGCTCGGCCCATCCCGGGCCGAGAATCGGTGGGGGGGGGGGGGGGGGGGGCGTAGAGCGTCGTCGCGCCAACCACGCTGGTGCCAATGTCGCCGATTCGCCGCTCTGCATCGGGGCGGCGTGGCGCGTTTCGCGCCGGTCGTGAGCATTCTCCAGCCCGGCTCCTGGCTGAGAGAATCCCGCCCACGGTGTGTCCGGGTCACATGTCTGCATACTCACACCATCTGGTGATCGGATGCTGGAACTACAACAGTTATACATATGTTATTATTATTTATTACATACAGATGATAATACAGATGACAATCTACTTATCATTACCCAGGGGGTACCCAACATGGCTGCCAACCCTGTGTGTAAGCACATGGGTGAGCCCCTCCACTCCGGGCTTTCCCCTTCTTTTGGAACTCTCCAAAGTGGCTGTTTACGGTGCCCTCTTCTTCCTTCAACCCGAATCTGACCTGCTGAAACCAATCTAAAATTCTTCCCTTCCTTCTCATTATGTTCCTCCCCATAGTCCCTCTTTTCCCCCTCTTTCCCCCTTTCTACCCTCCCCCTCCCCCACTGTAGCCCCCCCTCCCTATTCACCCCCTACCTTCCCCTTCATTGCCCCTGTGGTTCCCCCCCATCCCGCGAGACACTCTCTCCCCGCTGAGAGATACGCCGCGGCTCACCTTGCTTTCACACATCCTGGCGCTAGCTTTCCCAGTTGAGCAATGGACCCCCTCCCAGAGCTGATCTTACACCCTCCTTATGCCCAATCATTTACCGTCTCTTCTGTCTCCTCTTCCTCTTATCCTTTGCATCGCTGCCCTTGCCCCTTCCTCCCTGTGAACTGGTGTTCTTGCTCAAAGCGAGGCAGTTCTGACCCGCGCAAACATTGTTAATGGCCATCACTTTTCTTTCTCCTTTCTGTCTCTGCATCTTCCTCATCGCTGCCTTGTCTGCTTTTTGTCCAGGCCATTCGTCCGCACAAACTTGTCCGCTGCTGCCGGAGTGGTAAAATAATGTTCTTTGTTCTGGAATGTCACCCAGAGCCTGGCTGGAAATAACATTTCAAATTTTATTCCGTTTTTGTACAGGGCCGATTTCGCTTGGTTATACACAGCCGTGCGTTTTGCCAGGTCTGCCCCAATATCTTGATACATCCGTATTCTGTGCCCTTCCTAACTGCTAGCTTTTGTCTGCCAAGCCCAACGCAGGTCTCTCCCGATCCTGGTACCTTTGTAGATTAGTGATTATCGCCCTTGGTTGCTCCCCAGCCTTGGGCTTCGGTTGGAGTGACCTGTGGGTCCTGTCGAACTCCGGCGGCTTGGGGAAGCTGTCCCTCCCAACCAAGTTGCCCAGCAACAGGACCACATAGTCTGCCAGGTCCCTGCCCTCGATTCCCTCTGGCAGGCCCACAATTTGGATGTTTTGGCGCCGGGACCGGTTCTCCTGATCTTTGACTTGCCCCTTCAGGCTCCCTGCGTCACCACCAACCTTTTTCTTCTGACCTCCAGAGCAACAATCCTGTCACTCTGGTCAGTCAACGTCTTTTCCATCTTTTAGATCGTCTTCACCTGAGCTTCCAGCTTCTTTCCAATTCCGTCGATCACGTCTGCATGGCGACCAGCGCCTCCATCACCGCCACATTGACCGTCACCTGGATCTCCACTTCGATTGACTTCCTCACCGCGGTCAATTCCTTAGTCAGGAATGACTTCCATCCCTTTCCAGGTGAGTGTGGCTGGGGGGGGGGGGGGGGGGGGGGGGGGGGGGGGGGGCGTTGTTCGGGTCATTGACTCCCTCTCTCAGGTGTAGCCGGGGACCGCTCTCCTCGTGGGTCCGCCGACTCGCTCGCTGTTCCTGTCCTTTTCCACCGCTTCTACCTTCCCTGCAGCCTCTTGAGCTCCCACTTGCTGGCACATTGCTCCTTTCCTCTTCCTTTCCTCTTTATGGGTAGAATGAGTCCAAATTTTCATCCAAAAGTGCCTATTTTACTGTGTCCTCGACGAGAGCCACTTGACATGTGACTGCTCAGCACATCCCCATCACCGGAAGTCTCTTGCTTCCAATTTCCACCCTTCTCATCTTCACATAGTTTATCTCTAGCATGACTCTTCCCTTCCTTTAACATCTCTGTCTCGATCCCTGGAAGTATATCGGTCACCTACTAATATTCATAGAATCATAGAATTTACAGTGCAGAAGGAGGCAATTTGCCCATCCAGTCTGCACCAGACATTGGAAAGAGCACCGTACTTAAGCTTAAACCCATGCCTCCACCCTATCCCCATAACCCAGTAATCCCATCTACCTTTTGGACACTAAGGGGCAATTCAGTATGGCCAATCCACATAAACTGCACATCTTTGGACTGTGGAAAAAAACTGGAGCACCCGGAGGAAACCCACGCAGACACAGGGAGAAAGTGTAAACTTCACACAGACAGCCAAGAGTCCACTGAGTGTTGAGAGCATTTCTCTTCTGTTCTAATGAAAGGTTATCAACCGATCACATTGGGGCTGATTCCAGCGTAGCGGCCATATTTTGTTGTATTTGTTCATATGATCTGGCATTTATCACCCATCTCTAATTGCCCTGTCCACACAGTCTGTGCGGCAAAAGTGCTGTTCAGGAGGAGTTTCCAAGGTTTTGGCCCAGTGATGATGATGGGACGATGCCCTGATAGTGTGTAACTTGGCGGGGTGTTGAGATACATCTGCTGCCTTTACACTCCGAGGTCGGTGTTTGGGAGATGCTGTTGAAAAGGCCTTGGTGATTTGCCAAAATGCAGTTGTCAATGCTCCTCATTGCAGCCGTGGAGTTGCCAGTGGAGGATGATCTATTTCCGATCAAGAAAGTCTTGGTTTTTATTTGCTCCCTGTACTCAGTCAGCTGATCTTTGCTAGCCTGGCAGTTGGGGCTGCACAAATGGGGCGGGATTCTCCGTAGGACTCTGCCAAAATCGGGAATGGAGATGGGGCAGTGAATTGATTTTGACGCCGGAATCGTGGCGGGTGCCGGGTTCATGACAAATCACAATTCTCAGTTCCTTGACAGTGGCGTCAATGTATTTCCATCAGCACATAGTAAACACCGTTTGCATATTGTTAGCGGGCCTGACCCGGTATTCTCTAAGGCCCCCGCAATTCTCCGCCTCCACTGGGGTGAATTCCTGGCAGCAAGGTTCACTTCAGCTTTTACAAATTGAGAAACAGGTGGCGTGGCTGCTGAGAGGGAGAGAGGAGGTATGGAAAGTGTCCAATGTAGCCATAGTGTGTTGACAGTTGTGCCGCTGGCCAAGGGGCTTCTGCCAGGGCTGGGGGGAGTGGGGGGGTTGCCAGGAGGTGGGCTGTGGATCGGGGTGGACAGCACGGAACACCATTGCCACAGCCTGCCAGGCAGACATGCAGCTGCGTACACTCCTGACTGCTCACTGTGAGCTTAGGGCCACAGGTCATATGGGTGTCCCCCCAAACCACCCTCCCTAGCTGCTCTCTGGCCCCTGCCGGCCCGTATGGGTGTGCTCCAGCACGACCATTGCCATCTTGTTGGCTGGGATGAGTATGTGTGGGGTGTAATCTGTACATGCGGCTGCAGCTTGTCAGCCTCCCGAGTGTCAATTACAGACCCAGAGAATCAGATATTGTTTTCCATTGGAATTGGCCGTGTCCCACATGGCGCCGGTGCTAGCCCCTCAATGGTCGTTGAATCGGACCCTGTGCGGTGCCAGTTTTTCTGTCATGGAAGTCCACGAATCCTGCCCCAGCGTCAACACTTTGTCTCAGGAACGGAGAATCTGGCCGCTGGTCTTTGGATCCATGCATAAGTAAAAAGTGTGGAAATACCACTAGTGACTCCTATTGGATGTGTGCAGATTTGGAGGTTGTGCAGTGATGAAGTTTGATGTCACTGTGGTTAAGTAGCTTGCCAACATTCTTATGTTGCAAAATATTCACAGATTAAGCTGTTTAACCTAATGCATCACTGAAAATTAGGTATGTTAGCAAACAGATGTCTTATTGTAAGTTGAACATTTTAGGTCCCACTTTTGGTTAATTTTGATGGTTATAATTAGCATACTGTGAGGGCTCGCACATTAATAAATTATACAAATGACACTTAATTTAGATATGCAAATTGTACACATTAAAAAGTAGGCTTTTTTGTCCTAAAATAAAGAACATAAGCCCTGTCCTAATTAAATTAGCAGAGAATGACAATTATGCTATTCATGACAAGGTAATAATTAATTATACTAATTAGGTTTAAAGTGTGTACATGAAGTTCCTTAAAAATTATTCTCCCAGTAACTCAAAAACAATTAAGAACTGCCTTTACAAAATTTAGCATGTGTTATTGTTATGTTGTTGGAGATTGTAAAATAGCTTTGTCAACTGGGCCTAATTGCAGGGGAGTGTATTTTCATATAAGAATAAACCAACTGGTCTAGCACTAAGAGTGAATGCCATTCTGTTAACTATTAATCCTGTGCACTTATGGTCAATTCAGCAAGAAGCTACTCCAAAGCCTGCATGATGATATATCTTGCTGGGCAGCAATACTCAAACGCATAATGTGATGTTTGCATAAAGCTGATCTGGGGAAACTGATCTGCTCTTGGATTTTCTTATCAATGGTGGTCTTTTTAGAGGGGTGGGTGCCAAGGTGTGGAAAGCGCTCAACACATTCCAGAGTCTCTCTTCGAGCATGTATGAGCGATGGAATATCAGCTGACCAGGTGTGGACCGATATAGGAGATTCATTTTGGCAACATTTAAGGGAAGACCCAGGTTCTCACATGCAGAATTGAAAGGCCTTCCGCTAGTCAATGGAAGTCCTGGTGTGCAAAGCAGCTGTCATCACCACACTCCTGTCCTGCACTGATACTGGACTGTGTATCAGTCACACGTAAGGGGCAAAATTCTTTGTTTGGGAGACTATGTTCTCCCACTGGAGTTGAATTGCTACTGATTTGCAAAGTGATTCCTAATCCTCAGCCATGCAGATTTATGGGATTTACAGACAGGAAGCCCCTCAGAAAGGAGAGACCTGTCAGGAAAGCCCTCAGAAAATAACTCTCTTTGAAGTGGTTGATGTTTGTAAACATGTGGCTACAGCCCTTCTGAGTAACTGAACCAGGTGCATTTGTGGAAGCTGTCAATTGCAGCCTACTAAGGGAAATTAACGAATGGTTTGCAGATCAAGGATCTGTGGCGTTTAAACACAGGCCGCTGCTTTCTCTTTCCTGGAATGGACACATGGTACTTCCTCTGTCTGAGCCAGCAGGTGTATTGCCCAGATCAGTGTTGCAACAGTAATCTTTTTCACGTCCTCTGTTTGGACTGCTCTCTAGCTTCTTGACAGTGATCTCATTTCTGTGGAGCCAGTGGGGGAGCTCCCTATATAGGGGGTTTCAGTGGGGGTTCCCCCTATTTAGGCATCTCTATTGGGGGTCTCCCTATGTAAGGGGTCTTTGTGGGGGGTCCCCCCTATTTCAGGGGTCTTTGTAGGAGTCCCCCTATTTAGGGGGTCCCAGCAGGGTCTCATTTTCTATGGGGTATCCAGGATGGGGTCATGGTGGAGGGTGTTTGGTGGGGTGGGGTGGAGTGGACAGGTCTGGCATTTTGGGGGGGAGGGTGGTCCTCAGGTGGACTTTGGGGACAATCTCCTTCAGAGGTCACCCCCTTGGCCCACGGTGAGGTCCATCATGTCAGGGTCACGTTTGTCCATATCTGTTGTAATCCGGGCCCAGGTGAATATGGGTCCCAGCCCGCTAAGTGGATACAAATAGGTCATTAAATCCGTTTGCATCCATTCGCATCCTCCTCTCGCATGTGGGCGAGAGCCCTGATTCCACCGCTGATGCCCGATTCTCTGCTGCATCAGGAACCCCGCTACCAGCGGTGGGCAGCAGGGAATTCTGCCCAGGTGCTCTGGAGAAATTCCATCGGCAATGTCTCCACCATGTCCTCTGGATTTAACCAATGGAGGACCATTGAGCAAATATTCATATCCTTCTTAAAGTCAGCAACACAAACATTCAGGCAAAATCCCCTGCAAATATCAACTTCAGTGCACTGGACATTGTATCTGTCAATATTCATGTGACTGAACTGGCCAGTTCGCAACCCACAAATATTTGCTACAAGAGGTAGGGCATTCCTTGAGATCATGGAATCTGGAGCTAGGATTTGCTCCCTTTCCTACTCTGTCCGCATTTTGCCTCAACTTTGTGACTCGAAGCAAGTTGCAATTTGATGGCTAGGTTGTTGCCATTCTGAGTGATTGGTAGCAAGCTCCTCCCAGGTTTTAATATCAATGGTGCTGTGTTTCAAGGAGAGCTTCAATGCGTCTTTGATGTGTTTACCATGTTCTTTCCTTGAAAGTTGACCATTTGAGATTTGGGAAATAGGACCTGGCGGGAGGGCCAGTTTTCATCCATCGAGGGCAGAACCTTGCTACCCTGAATAGAATCAATGGACAGCTGACAATGACAAGGAACATGTGGATCCTTGCCTCCAGTATTCCTCGCCAATCCTTGTTTCTGCCTCACGAAATTTCAACCAGGCCTGTCAGGATCTTCTGCAGACAGAAAGGATGTCAGAGTGAACCGAATTTCAACTCTTGGCAACTGGTTGCTCTCATGAACTGTCTAAATACTTGATTCGGTGGAGCATGCACTGAGTGGTTAAAAACAAGGGGCAGAAACAAAAGCAGGTGAAAGGTAAACGTGAGAGATTTAGAGCGGAGGGCAGGAAAAAAATTTCCAGATGACGAGTTGTGAGACTGGGATTCACTTCCAAAATTGAGACAGGAATGATGTCAGTACCCAGAATGAGATTGGCGAAGAGAAAGGAGAAGAAGGGACGTGGGGTAGATGTGATTGGAAATATTTGTTTGTCTAGAGACATGGGCAAGTTAGGACGAGTAGTCTGTTTCCAAGGTGTAACTTCTATGTATTCCTGGGAACTGGATGCACGTCCTTCTCTTCTTTCACAATGGACAGTATGTACTGAAGGAAGGTCTAATTGGGAAAAAGGGAGAAAATAACAAAAGGAAAGAATTTTCGCTAGTAATGATTAACTAATGCAATTACATCAGGGAAGTGGAAACCCATGGGTGGTTGGGAATTGGCAAGGTGGCACCCTGGTACTCCTGGGGGGGTGGGGGGGAGGGGGGGGGGGTTGGTTACCATCACTCGCTCTCTCCCTGTCCTGCCTGAAAGTCTGTGTATGGTTGTCAACCTGCTGCCAGAGGATACTCATCTGAGTGTAACATATCTGCATGTGGAAACCTAAAAAGCTGTGATGGGAAACATTGATTCAACGCTACATGTTCTCAGGGTGGCGGTCGCCCTGAACCTTTATGCAACGGGGTCCTTCCAGGCGCCAAGTGGGGACCTGTGCGGGATCTCACAGACCTCGGTGCACAGGTGCATCTGACAGAGGCCCTATATGCCCAGGTGGCTCAATACATCCACTTTAATTTGGACCGAGCCCACCAGGTTGCCCGGGCAGCGGGGTTCGCCGCCAGCAATGGGATATCTCGGTTTCAGGGGCACGAATAATGCATCCCACAACCACCCCTTCGCCTGCAACTCCCTCTGTGATACATATCTGCCGCACTTGGTGTGTGAGCCCTGGGTTGGCAGCGGGTCTAGTCCATGGGATGGAGGATGATGACAACCCGCCCTGTGATGAATTCTGCTGGACCGCATCATTTGATTACGTCTGACTCCTGCCCACTGTAGCACTTTCCACCATCCACCTGGATGATCCCTGCATGCGAGCTGGCCATTCCATCACATGGTCACATCGAATCCCAGGGGTGGCGGTGGTGGGCACTGTCGAGGGGGGGGGGGGGGGTGGCAGGCCACCCTCCTCTTCTGGCCAGTCCAGACTAGCCCACTCCTCACAGCCATCTGACAGTATCAAGACAGGTTGTAATAGTGTGAACAGGGCTTTAATGTGACAACAGATTTGTGCCCTAGCCCCTATAACTAAACTGTGCCCTGCACCTATACAAACTTAACTGGTGTCTAACTTTCTGGCCTAACGGGCTCTATCGCTACGTCTTGGTGGTTCCCCAGACAGTACAGCAAGAGTGGAGGCGGCCTGCTATGATTCCAACACTGCGACCTGGGTCCCCGTTGGCAACCATCTTCTGCAGCAACCAGACCCAAGTGACGTTGTGCCACCCTGTTCTGCCTGCTGCCCACCAGATGCACCAGGGGCAGGAGTTGGGGGGAGTCCAAGGTGCTGTGGTGTTCCGGCACCTCCCCTGCAGGAGTCACCGGCACGGGCCCCATCATGTCCTCCTTCCTCGGGGTGCCTGATGGCCCTGGACTACTCCATGGGACGGGGGTGCAAGCGGACCTGTCCCCTGAGGCTCCCCCCACCACCTGCACTGCCAGTCCTGGAGACCCGCTCTGGTTTTGGCCAGGGTCTGCATGCTTGCGGCCATGGAGCACAGGGAATGGACCATCTCCGACTGGGACTGCGCCACGTTACCCATTGACTGTGCCACCACCTTCTGGGTTTGTATCGCATTAGCCAGACTGTGCCATCTCCTTCTGGGCCTGGACCACCTCCCTCTGTGTCGGCATCATGTCGGCCAGCCCTGGGCAATGCTGCCAATGTTCCCAGCCATGGCCTGCTGCAGCTGGGCCACACTCAGGAGCGCTGCTGCAATTTCCAGGTGGCCCTGGTACATGGTCGCTTGTGAGGCGGCAACCCTGTCCTGGGCCTCGGCCAGCGGCTGCACAGAATGTCCCAGGCCTTGGACATGCTGATCTATAGCCAACACCATTGCCCCCAATACTTCCTCCGTGGACGCCACCTGTGCGGTGTTGGCCTGGGTGGCACGCATGGACGGCACCACCTCCTGCTCCTGCACGTGGTTGGACTCCTCCAACTGCACCTGCACTTGTGAAAGCGGGCAGCATTATCTTTCACAAAATATAAACAACAAAACAATATTAACCAAACAACCATAGTAAAAACCAAAGAACAAAAACCAACCCCCCCCCACCCCAGCAACTACAAAAACAAATAAAAGAAAACAACAAAAAGGAGAGAGATAACACCCGCCACATCCAACAAACCCCTGTACACAATTCTCCCTCCCACCGAACCAAACCCCCCCACCCCACCCCACCCCCGGTTGCTGCTGCTGCCGGCCTATTTCCCTACCGTTCCGCTAGGAAGTCCAGGAAAGGCTGCCACCGCCTAAAGAACCCTTGCACCGACCCTCTCAGGGCGAATTTCACCCTCTCCAACTTAATGAACCCCGCCATGTCATTGATCCAGGCCTTCACGCTTAGCAGGCAGCATTATCAAAGACCCCCTCCCCACCCGGCTTACTCACTCTTCCAATTTCTTCCATCTGCACGAACAGATTCTAAAACAGCTTCTTCCCCGCTGTTATCAGACTCCGAAACGACCATCGTATGGACTGACCTGATTAATACTACACTCCTGCATGCTTCATCCAATGCCGGTGTTTATGTAGTTACATTGTGTACCTTGTGTTGCCCTATTATGTATTTTATTTTTATTTTATTTTATTTTCATGTACTTAATGATCTGTTGAGCTGCTTGCAGAAAAATACTTTTCACTGTACCTCGGCACACGTGACAATAAACAAATCCAATCCAAGATGCTGGATGCTCACCGACAACCACTCATGTAGTCCTTGGCTCTGCTACTGCATCTCCACTATCGATGGGACTGTCTCTTCCAGAAACTCTGGGCCCATCTGGACAACCGCTAGTCCCTGGGGTTGGCCTGCCCTCCGACCGTCCACCCCCTCGGGGGTTTCTACCATCCCCTGCTGTACCGAAGCAGCTGTGTGGTGCATAGCAGAGGGTGGCCCAGGAGCCTCTTCACGAAAGTGCCATCCGAGATGAAGATCTCAATGATGGTGGAGAGTGTTACATAAGAACTAAGAGCAGGAGTAGGCCATCTGGCCCCTCGAGCCTGCTCCGCCATTCAATGAGATCATGGCTGATCTTTTGTGGACTCAGATCCACTTTCCGGCCCGAACACCATAACCCTTAATCCCTTTATTCTTCAAAAAACTATCCATCGCTATCTTAAAAACATTTAATGAAAGAGCCTCAACTGCTTCACTGGGCAAGGAATTCCATAGATTCACAACCCTTTGGGTGAAGAAGTTCCTCCTAAACTCAGTCCTAAATCTACTTCCCCTTATTTTGAGGCTATGCCCCCTGGTTCTCCTTTCACCCGCCAGTGGAAACAACCTGCCCGCATCTATCCTATCTATTCCCTTCATAATTTTATATGTTTCTATAAGATCCCCCCTCATCCTTCTAAATTCCAACAAGTACAGTCCCAGTCTACTCAACCTTTCCTTGTAATCCAACCCCTTCAGCTCTGGGAATAACCTAGTGAATCTCCTCTGCACACCCTCCAGCGCCAGTACATCTTTTCTCAGGTAAGGAGACCAAAACTGAACACAATACTCCAGGTGTGGCCTCACTAACACCTTATACGATTGCAGCATAACCTCCCTAGTCTTAAATTCCATCCCTTCAGCAATGAAGGACAAAATTCCATTTGCCTTCTTAATCACCTGTTGCACCTGTAAACCAACTTTTTGCGACTCATGCATTAGCACACCCAGGTCTTTCTGTACAGCAGCATGTTTTAATATTTTATCATTTAAATAATAATCCCTTTTGCTGTTATTCCTAACAAAATGGATAACCTCACATTTGTCAACATTGTATTCCATCTGCCAGACCCTAGCCCATTAACGTAACCTATCCAAATCCCTCTGCAGACTTCCAGTATCCTCTGCACTTTTCACTTTACCACTCATCTTAGTGTCGTCCGCAAACTTGGACACATTGCACTTGGTCCCCAACTCCACATCATCTATGTAAATTGCGAACAATTGTGGGCCCAGCACTGATCCCTGAGGGACACCACTCACTACTGATTGCCAACCAGAGAAACACACATTAATCCCCACTCTTTGCTTTCTATTATTTAACCAATCCTCTATCCATATTACTACTTTACCCTCAATGCCATGCATCTTTATCTTATGCAGCAACCTTTTGTGTGGCACCTTGTCAAAGGCTTTCTGGAAATCCAGATATACCACATCCATTGGCTCCCCATTATCTACCGCACTGGTAATATCCTCAAAACATTCCACTAAATTAGTTCGGCACAACCTGCCCTTTATGAACCCATGCTGCGTCTGCCCAATGGGACAATTTCCATCCAGATGCCTCGCTATTTCTTCCTTGATAGATTCCAGCATCTTCCCTACTACCGAAGTTAAGCTCACTGGCCTATAATTACCCGCTTTCTGCCTACCTCCTTTTTTAAACAGTGGTGTCACGTTTGCCAATTTCCAATCCGCCAGGACTATCCCAGAGTCTAGTGAATTTTGGTACATTATCACTAGTGCATTTGCAATTTCCCTAGCCATCTTGTTTAGCACTCTGGGATGCATTCCAACAGGGCCAGTAGACTTGTCTACCTTTAGCCCCATTAGCTTGCCCATCACCACCTCCTTAGTGATAGCAATCATTTCAAGGTCCTCACCTGTCACAGCCTCATTTCTATCAGTCACTGGCATGTTATTTGTGTCTTCCACTGTGAAGACCACCCAAAAAACCTGTTCATTTCCTCAGCCATTTCCTCATCTCCCATTATTAAATCTCCCTTCTCATCCTCTAAAGGACCAATATTTACCTTAGCCACTCTTTTTTGTTTTATATATTTGTAGAAACTTTTACTATCTGTTTTTATATTCTGAGCAAGTTTACTCTCATAATCTATCTTACTCCGCTTTGTAGCTTTTTTTAGTAGCTTTCTGTTGCCACCTAAAGATTTCCCAGTCCTCTAGCCTCCCACTAATCTTTGTCACTTTGTAGCTTTTTCCTTAAATTTGAAACTCTCCCTCATTTCCTTTGATATCCACAGTCGATTTTCCCTCTTTCTACCATCCTTCCTTTTTGTTGGTATAAACCTTTGCTGGGCACTGTGAAAAATCGCTTGGAATGTTCTCCACTGTTCCTCAACTGTTCCACCATAAAGTCATTGCTCCCAGTCTACCTTATCTAGCTCTTCTCTCATCCCATTATAATCTCCTTTGTTGAAGCACAAAACACTAGTGTTTGATTTTACCTTCTCACCCACCATCTGTATTTTAAATTCCACCATATTGTGATCGCTCGTTCCGAGAGGATCCCTAACTATGAGATCATTAATCAATCCTGTCTCATTACACAGGACCAGATCTAGGACCGCTTGTTCCCTCATAGGTTCCATTACATGCTGTTCGAGGAAACTATGGCGGACACATTCTATAAACTCCTCCTCAAGGCTGCCTTGACTGACCTGGTTAAACCAATCGACATGTAGATTAAAATCCCCCATGATAACTGCTGTACCATTTCTACATACATCAGTTATTTCTTTGTTTATTGCCTGCCCCATCAGAATATTACTATTTGGTGGTCTATAGACTACTCCGATCAGTGACTTTTTCACCTTACTATTCCTGATTTCCACCCAAATGGATTCAACCTTATCCTCCATAGCACCGATGGCATCTCTTACTATTGTCTAGATGTCTTCCTTAAATAACAGAGCTACACCACCTCCCTTCCCATCCACTCTGTCCTTCCGAATAGTTTGATGCCCTCAGATATTTAACTCCCAGTCTTGACCATCCTCGGTCCCTGTGTCCTCCGCTCCCATAAGCTCCTTATAAATATCTGAGAACCTCCCCTCTCCTACCTCACCCCTGGAAATTACCCTGTCCTGGATCCCCCTTGGTGGAAGGCGTGGAAAGGACGGGACCTGTCTACGTACAAAATCCTGCACCTGCAAGTACCGAAAGTCATTCCCCCTCGCCAGCCCGAACTTCTCATCCAGCGCCCTCATGTTCACGAAGCTCCCTTCCAGGAACAAGTCGGCCATCCTTCCCACCCCCGTCCTCGCTCGAAACCTGCCATCCATCTTCCCCGGGACAAATCGGGGATTGTCACATATTGGGGACCAGACCGACGCTCCCACTTCCCCCGCATGCTTCCTCCATTGGCCCCAAATCCGCAAAGCCACCACCACTATAGGGCTGGTGGAGTACCTGGCCGGCGGCAGCGGCAGGGAAGCCGTGACCAGGGCTGCCAAGCTGGTGCCCCTGCATGAAGCAGCCTCCACCCGCTCCCAAACCCACCCCGTACCCACCATCCATTTCCTTATCATGGCTATGTTAGCCGCCCAGTAGTAGTTGCTGAGGTTTGGCAATGCCAGTCCCCCCTCACTACGGTTCCGTTCCAGCATCCCCCTCTTTACCCGCGGGGACTTCCCCGCGCAAACAAATCCCAGGATGATTTTATTGATTCTTTTAAAGAAGGACCGCGGAATGAAAATAGGGAGACACTGAAAAATATACAGGAATCTCGGGAGGATCGTCATCTTCACCATTTGTACTCTCCCCATTGTGACAGCGGGAGTGCATCCCATCTCCGAAACTCGCTCCTCATTTGCTCCACCAGCCAAGACAAGTTCAACCTATGCATCTTACCCCAGTCGCGCGCCACTTGTATCCCTAGATACCTAAAACTTTCCCCAACCAGCCTAAATGGTAGCTCCCTCAGCCTATTCTCCTGACCCCTCACCTGCACCACAAACATCTCAATTTTTGCCATGTTCAACTTGTAGCCCGAAAACCGGCCAAACTCCCCTAGGATTTCCATAATCCCATCCATCCCTGCCGCTGGGTCTGATACATACAAAAGCAGGTCATCCGCGTAGAGCGAGACCTTGTGTTCTATTCCCTCCCCCTGACCATTCCCTTCCATCCCCTTGCCGCTCTCAGAGCAATTGCCAGCGGTTCTATGGTCAACGCAAACAGCAGTGGAGAGAGGGGGCATCCCTGTCTTGTCCCGCGGTGTAGTCTAAAATACTCAGATGTCGTCCTGTTCATCCTTACACTAGCCTCCGGGGCCTGATATAGCAGTTTAACCCAGTCCACAAAGCCCTCTCCAAACCCAAACCGTCCCATCACCTCCCATAAATAGTCCCACTCCACCTGGTCAAAAGCCTTTTTGGCATCCATTGCCACCACTACCTCCACCTCTCTGCCCTCCGGGGGCATCATAATCACATTGAGTCGCCTTCTTAGATTGGCTACTAGCTGCCTGCCCTTAACAAACCCCGTTTGGTCCTCCACAATCACGTCCGGTATGCAGTCTTCGATTCTGGACGCCAGGATCTTGGCCAGCAGTTTAACGTCTACATTAATCAGGGAGATTGGCCTATAGGACCCACAGACCTCCGGATCCTTATCCCGTTTTAATATCAGCGAGTTGGTGGCTTGCGACATCGTCGGGGGTAGCACCCCATTGTCCCTCGCCTCGTTAAACACCCTAACCAGCACCGGCCCCAGTAAACCCGCAAACTTTTTGTAGAACTCCACTGGATACCCATCCAGCCCCGGGGCTTTACCCGACTGCATGGCCTTCAGGCCCCCCATTACTTCTTCAGCTCTAATCGGGGCCCCCAGCCTCACTACCATCCCCCTGCCCACCTTGGGAAGGTCAGCCCATCTAAGAAGCGCCTCATCCCCTCCGGCCCCGTGGGGGGTTCCGAGGTATACAGCTTACTGTAAAAGTCCCTGAATACCCTGTTCAGTCCTGCCAGGTCTCCAACCTGGTTCCCTGCCCTGTCCACGACCGTCCCTATTTCCCTGGCCGCCTCCCTCTTCCTAAGTTGCTGTTTTCTCCACATACTCATACACCGCGCCCCTGGCCAGTGGATAGCGCTCCCAGCTCCGCCTGCAGTCTCCGTCATTCCCAAAGTAACTCTGCCCTCGGGGACTCCGCATATTCCCTATCCGTCCGTGTCATCTCCTGCACCAGTCTGTCCATCTCCACCCTATCCGTTCTGTCCCTATGGGCTCGGATTGAGATCAGTTCCCCTCTCACCACCGCCTTCAGCGCCTCCCAGAGCACCGCTGCTGAGACTTCCCCTGTATCGTTGACCTGCAGGTAGTCCTGCATGCATTTCCCCACTCTCTCAAACACCCTCTCCTCTGCCAACAATCCCACCTCTAACCTCCATTGTGGGCGCTGGTAACTTTCTTTGCAAACCAGCAGGTCGACCCAATCTGGAGCATGGTCCGAAATAGTGATCGCCGAGTGTTCTGTATCCCTCACCCTCTCCAAAAAGTCCCTACTCATAATAAAGAAGTCAATACAAGAATAAACCTTGTGAACATGTGAATGAAACGAGAACTCCTTCCCCGTTGTCCGGCGGATTCTCCAGGGGTCCACCCCCCCCCATTTGTTCCATGAACCCTCTCAGTTCTCTTGCCATTGCCGGGACCCTGCCGTTCTGGAGCACGACCGGTCCAGGTCGGGATCGAGCACTATATTAAAGTCCCCACCCATAATCAACTTGTGCGAATCCAAGTCGGGGATTTTCCCCAGCAGCCATTTGATGAAATCTACATCATCCCAGTTTGGAGCGTAAACATTCACTAGGACCATCTTCACCCCCTCAAGCTTGCCCCGGACCATGAGAAATCTGCCCCCCCCCCCCCCCCCCCCCATCCGCAACTGTGCTGTCCGCCTCAAACTTAACCCGTTTGTTAATCATGATCGCGACCCCTCTGGTGTTAGCGTCAAGCCCCGAATGGAAGACCAGGCTAACCCAGCCCTTCCGTAATCTAATCTGGTCTGCCACTTTCAAATACGTCTCCTGCAGCAACATTACATCCACCTTCAGAGCCCGTAAGTGCGCGAACACACGTGTCCTCTTGACCGGGCCGTTTAATCCTCTAACATTCCAGGTGATCAGCCTGGTTGGAGGGCACCCTGCCCCCCCACCCCCACACCGATCAGCCATCCCCCTTCTTGGGCCCACCCCCTGCCCATGTGACGTGCCTCCCCTGGTCCGCCTCTTGGCAGCTCCCACCCCCGACCCCTTCCCTGTTACCTGGTTCAGTTCCCTCCCTCGTCAGCAGATCATCTTCCCCCCCCCCCCCCCCCTCCCCCCCTCAGCAACAACCCCTTGTAATCTAACCCCTGCCATATACTGGCTGTATACACATCCCCCACCTCGCTCCCGTTGACTAGCTCAAAGCAGCTAGCCTGGTGGCTCTCAACTCCGGCGCCACCATGTCTCGCACCTATTGTCCCCCCACTCCCCTCCCCCCCCCCCGCCCATCAACACCACCTTCCCAGAACAGGACCGAGACAGAGAGAAAACAAACAAAGAACAAAGCAACATTCCCAGAAGAAGAAAAAAGCAAAGAGAACCTGAACAACCCCCCAGCATCCAATAACTTAAACTTTAACTATAACTTTGGCTTTAACTTTCAAACAGGCAAACACAAACACAAGAACACCCCCAATTTTAAGTAAAAGAGCATGCCGAGCGACATCGCTAACACGAAGGGCAATCTGTGAACAACTGCAGACATCCCTTAATACACTCTAACTTGAGTCCATGGGTCCTCAGTTCGGCACCAGTCCATACCCCTTAGCGAAGTCCATCGCTTCCTCCGGGTCGTCAAAATAATGTTGGTGTTCCCGGTATGTGAACCAAAGCCGCGCTGGGAAAAGTAGCCCTAACTTGACCTTTTTAAACAGGATCTCTTTAATTTGTCTATAGGTTGCCCTCCTTCTGGCCACCTCCTGGCTCAGATCCTGGTTCTGGCGCAGGACACTGTTGTTCCATGAGCAGCTCTTCGTGCTCTTGGCCCACTGTAGAACCCGCACCTTGTCCACGAACCTATGGAACCTGACCCCCTCCCCCCCCCCCCCCCCCCCCCTTCGTGGCTGCCTCGCCTGCACTCTGTGTGCCCTGTCCAGCTCCAACGGACGCGGGAAGAAATCGTCCCCCACCAGCTTCTGCAACATGTCTGCCACATATGCCGTGGCATCCACTCCCTCGGCCCCCTCTGGGAACCCAATGATTCTCAGATTCTGCCGGCGAGACCTGTTTTCCAGGTCGTCCAGCTTGTCCATCAGCCTTGATTGCTGCTCCTTCAACTTATTAATTTCCACGTCCGCTACCGTTTGGAAATCCACCTGCTCTTCCGCTGTCTTCTCCAGTGCCTGGACCTTCTTATCCTGAGCGTCAAGTCGCTCCACCGCTTTCTGGAACGGTTCCAAATTATCCCGCTTCAGTGCTGCGAAGCTCTCTTTCATTTTTTTTAATTAAAAAAAATTTTTTTTGTATAAATTTAGAGTACCCAATTAATTTTTTCCAATTAAGGGGCAATTTAGCGTGGCCAATCCACCTACCCTGCACACCTTTGGGTTGTGAGGGCGAAACCCACACAAACACAGGGAGAATGTGCAAACTCCACATGGACAGTGGCCCAGAGCTGGGATCGAACCTGGGACCTCGCCACCGTGAGGCAGCAGGGCTAACCCACTGTGCTACCGTGCTGCCCTCGAAGCTCTCTTTCATGACCTGCAGCATGTTGTCCAGTGCTGCCTGGACCGTCCATTCCGTGGTCCGTTCCTCGGCCATCTTTCCTCCCACTTGAGCTTCCACACCACCTTTGTTCAGCCCCTTCTTTGCCTGTTTTCGCTCCCTTCTGCTCCTTACATCCATACAACTCTGTTTAGACCAGAAACCTCTGTTTTGAATCTTAACACCTCAATCAGTAACCTCTCCTAAGTTATATTTCCTCTTAATTTTTCTCCTAATTTTTGTTGTCGTTAAATCCATATCTTCATGTAACAACTGCCGCATCGCTTACCATTTACGTTTTTACTTCCCGTTTTACTCCTTTTAGTATTACTGGGCCTATTTACTGAGCTCCCCTCAGTCGCTGTACCTTGTACTGATGCCCTTTTTGATTTTTGACTATGGCTTCTCTGCCTTACACTTTCCCCCTTACTGCCTTTTGTTTCTGTCCCTGTTTTACTACCTTCCGACCTCCTGCATTGGTTCCCATCCCCCTGCCACATTAGTTTAAACCCTCCCCAACAGCTCTAGCAAACATCCTCCCTAGGACATCGGTTCCAGTCCTGCCCAGGTGCAGACCATCCGGTGTTGGAGGCAGCTATGCCTGGAAATCAGTGTCAACCCCGGACTGGGGCTCCAGGGTGTCCTGGGTCTCAGGTTCATGGCTCCCATCCGTGTCGGTATCCTCGTCTCTCGTCTCTCATCGGCACCCGGGGCTCTGGCTTTAGCTTGGGTCGGGGGATACCAGAAGGACCCACCTCATCGGCAGCAGGTCCTGCAAGGCACAAGACAAGACGCACGATTACACCGCGGGCCGGGGGGGGGGGGGGGGGGGGGGGGGGGTGGGGGGAGTGTGTGTGGTGGGTGGTGTGGGGGGTGGGGGTGGTGTGGGGATGAGGCTGGGGGTGAGGGTGGTGTGGGGGTGAGGGTGGGGGCTGATGGTGGTGTGGGGGTGGTGTGGGCGTGAGGGTGTGTGGTAGTCACCACTGTTGTATTATATTGTGTATATGGGTTTAACGGTAAGGCCCCTGTACTACAGGTATGGGGGTAGATCCCTGCCTGCTGACTCCGCCCAGTAGGCAGAGTATAAATGTGTGTGCTCTCCGAACAGCAGTCATTTTGCCAGCTGCTGTAGGAGGCCACACATCTCTGTGTAATAAAGCCTCGATTACATTCTACTCTCGTCTCGTCGTAATTGATAGTGCATCAATTTATTACCCAGAGATTTTTCAGAGATGGAACTTGGCATCAAGCCGGATCGCCTGCAGCTGCATCCTCAAGCAGACAACGCCAAAAAAGACTTCGAACATTGTCTAGCTTGCTTTGAAGCGTACATCAGGTCTGCGCCAGACCCAATCCCAGAAGCACAGAAGCTCCAGATTCTGTACACGCAGCTGAGCTCCAACGTTTTTCCCTCGTCCACGACGCGCCGACCTACGCAGCGGCCATGGCGCTACTGAAGGAGAATTATGCTCAGCGGACCAACAAGATCTACGCCAGGCACCTCCTGTCTACGTGGCACCAACTTCCCGGTGAGTCTGTGGAAGATTTCTGGCGTGCCCTGCTCGCCCTGGTGAGGGACTGTGACTGCCAGGCCGTTTCGGCCACTGAATATTCGAACCTGCTAATGAGACGCATTGGTTATGGGCATAGGGTCTGACTGCATCTGCCAGCGCCTCTTAGAGGGGGCCACGCCTGACCTCGCGGCGACCAAGTAACTAGCGCTCTCGTTCACGGTCACCTCGCGCAATGTACAGGCTTATGCCTCCGACCGCACAGCCCACTCCCCCCTGTGCATCATGGACCCCGCCGGCAGCCACCCCATTGTGGACCCCATCAGCAACCGCCCTCAGCCAACCCCACGCCTGCGCCGCGCGGCAGCCAACCAACCCTGGGGGACCTAAATGCTACTTCTGTGGACAGACAAAACACCCCCGGCAGCGCTGCCCAGCGCGGAGTGCACTCTGCAAGGCCTGTGGCAAGAAAGGACATTTCGCTGCAGTGTGCTAGGCCCGCTCAATCGGCGCTATTGTCCCGGCACCCCCCACGTCCAGCCAGTGGGCGCCGCCATCTTCCTCTCCTCAGACCACGTGCGGCCCGTGGGTGCCACCATCTTGCTCCACTCACAACACGTGCGGCCCGTGGGCTCCGCCATCTTGCTTGCCTCAGAACCAATGGGGTCTGCCACCTTGCCTGCCCCAAGACACATGCGGCCCGTGGGCACCGCCATCTTACCCACCTCAGGACCCCTGCCCGTCAGGCACCTCATCGGGCCGCTCATCACCTGCAACCGCCGATGACCAGCTGCATCTCGCCGTGGGTTCGATCGATCAGTCTCGACCACACAACCTCGTGACCGCTTCGACAAAGGTGAAGGTCGACGGGCACGAGATATCCTGTCTTCTGGACTCCGGGAGCACTGAAAGCTTCATCCACCCCGATACGATAAGGCGCAGCTCCCTCACGGTACACCCTGCTAACCAAAGAATCTCCTGGCCTCCGCATCCCACTCTGTGGCGATCCGGGGGTACTGCATTGCCACCCTCATCGTCCAGGGCGTAGAGTTCAGCGGCTTCCGGCTCTACGTCCTCCCCAACCTCTGCGCTGCCTTGCTACTCAGCCTGGACTTCCAGTGCAACCTTCAGAGTCTAACCCTGAAATTTGGCGGGCCCCTATCACCCCTTACTGTTTGCGGCCTCGTCAACCTTAAGGTTGACCCGCCTTCCCTTTTTGCAAACCTAACCCCGGATTGCAAACCCATCGCCACCAGGAGCAGGCGGTACAGTGCCCAGGACAGGACCTTCAACAGGTCTGAGGTCCAGTTGCTGCTGCGGGAAGGTATTATGAGGCCAGCAACAGCCCCCGGAGAGCCCAACTGGCAGTGGTGAAAACCGGGGAGAAAAATAGGATGGTCGTTGCCAGCATGTGGTGCAGGAAGGCGGTTTGGCCGCCCTCCAGGGGGGAGGTTGTCGCGTTACAGGCTTGTGGGACGGGGATTAGTGCCAGGGACACAGTGCTGCCTACTTACCCTGGTCGGACTGAGGAGGTTGTGCAGCTTTTTCCTGCACTGATGTCCGCTTGGGATAGTGTTGCCCACGGCACTGACCGCCTCTGCCATCTGTGCCCAGGCGCAACGAACGGCAGTGGCTGACAGCCTCCTTCCCGGCCCAGGGTACTGGGTGCTCCTTCTCTCCTCCAGGAGGTTATCCAGCTCGACATCCGTGAATCTTGGGGCTGCTCTCCTCGCTGCCATCTGGGATGGTGCATGCTGGGAGTGAAGTGTGTAGATACAGCTGCAGCTTGTCAGCTTCCTGAGTATCAATCGCGAAACTGTAAAATCCGGCACCGTTTCTCATTGGAATCGATTGTGCTCCATGTGGCACTGGTGCTCGCCCCTCAACAGTCATTAAATCGGTCCAGGCGCTGCGCGAGTTTTGCTGTCGTGGAACTCCACAAATTCTGCACCAGCGTCAACACTTGTCTCAGAAATGGAGAATCCCGCCCAATGTATTCCCAATGGCAGAGGACACATTCGCGCAAAGTCTTTTTTCCACCAACAATGCCGCATCCTATCTCCATGGCAGGTGCTGGGAGAGACCATACTCCAGCATCAATTCACAAAACCTGGGGCAAAATTGCCAGATACCCTGCCCTCTTCACCCAAGGTACCAAGACCTACCAAGCGCAAAAAGTCAATACATGAGTAAACCTGACGGATGTGGGGGAAAAAAGTAAAGTCTTTATCCCTCAGGTGCAAAAGATCCCACATATCCGCCTCCCCACACCCCCCATCTACTCCTTGAAAGACAACAACACTTTTGCCACACCTTTTGGAGTTAGAAATGTGGGCCTCGATCAATCCAACCTCGGATCTAGAACAAAGTTTAAGTTCCCTCCAAAATTAACTGATGTAAACCCAAATCAGGAATGGAGACTAGCAACTTGTTAATAAAACGTGTATCATCCCAATTTGGCACAAAGACATTAAGGAGGACTACCGAGGTGCCTGCCAAGGACCCACTGATGATCACATGTCTGCCATTTGGATCCACCAAGATCCTGACAGCCAAAAATTGAACCCTTTTATTGATCAAGATTGCCACCCCCAACCCCTGGGCCCTACCATCGATGCCCGAATGAAATATTTGACCCACGCACCCCTTCTGCAATCTTGTCTGGTCCTCTACCCGCAAATTAGTCTCCTGTAGAGAAACCTCATCAGCACTCAAACTTTTAGGGTGAGCAAATACCCTCGGCCTTTTCACTTGGCCATTCAACCCACGTACATTCCAGGTGACCAATCAAATTGGGGTCTCCAAACCTCCCTCAAATCAAAGTCATCCATTTCCACCAAGAGGGAGCATCCAACAACTACTTAGTGAGTACAGGCACCAGGCCCACCCAAGATGGCCGCCAAACCCACCAGCAAAACTGAACAAAGGAAAATCTGTAGTCACCATCAGCAAATTATCCATGCCCCCACCACCAAACAATATCACACCCAAATGAACCTACAAGTAAGTGAGGCAAAGAAAAACCATTAAACTCTAGTTCTACTAACCCTAATCCCAAACATAACGAAAACACTAAACTAATATAATGAGCTGCAGCTACCCCCACCACTCCGTTCCTGTTAGCTAACTCTTCGGCGAGCAGGACGGCCCCCACCCAGAGTGACGAAAATTACCAACAGAGAAAATCCTGTAAAACATCATACTCCAACAGGGAGCTATATATTTTCCATAACAGTTAGAGCACAAAGAACAAAACCCTCCAAATCTAACTTTCGAAACACTCACACAAGGACAAAGAAATGCAAATATGGACAAGAAATCCCAACTACTCCCTATTTTCATATGCCCCCCCCCCCCCCCCCCCCCCCCCCCCCCCCCCCCCTCCCCCCCAACTCCAAAACCTTCACTGAAATCTCCATCAACTCGCACCCAGTCCATGTTTTAACAAAAGATTCCGCCTCCTCCGGCGCATCGATAAAAGTCTTTCACCTCAAAAGTCACTCTGAGCCACGCCGGGCACACCACCCCAAATCAAACTCAAAGCTTCTACAGGGTGGCTTTAGCCTTGTTAAATGCTGCCCGCTTCCCTGCCAGCTCCGCACCAAAGTCTTGCTAAAGCCTGATTGTGCGGCCGTCCCATTTTGAGCCGCAATGTTTCTTAGTCCATCTCAAGACCATTTCCTTACATTGGAAGCTATGGAACATCACAGTAACAGCCTGTGGTGGTTCGATGGGACGGAACTTCTGTCGGCGTGTCCGGTGGACTCAATCCAGCTCAGGAGGGGATGTGAAACCACACACCCCCACCATCTTCCCAAACATCTTCAAAAAGGATTCAGTGGAAGTTGAGCCTTATACTCCTTCGGTTAACCCCACGATCCAAATATTCTGCTTCCTGGAATGATTCTCCAAATCATCCGGTTCTTTATTCACACCAGCCATCTGAAACATCTCAGCTTCCAGAGAGACAATCTAATGACTATGTTCCGAGTGAGCCACCTCCATGCCCTTAATCACAGCGCCATACACTTTTACCGACTCGTTGGTCTTCTCCAACGTCGACCGAATGGAAGCCAGAGTATCTTTCATTGACTTACAAAAGTCCTCGGCCACAACCCACCTTAGCTTTGCGAATACCATTGCCAAGAAGCCAGTAATCACCTCGGCCATTAGGTGAAGAGCCCTGAGAAGCCTCTGCTTCCATCGATGCACATCTACATTCAGATTTCTTTGTCCTGGAGTTTCTGGGTATTTCCCTTTTGGGGGAACCTTTGCCATCACTCAACTCGGATTTTGAGCAAAAATACCCCCGGCAACTGGGTCAAAAAGGCTGATAATACAGTACCCTAGCATAAGCAAACTTGTGTATGTCTTCCCCCTACCTATCACAGACAGACAGACAGTTTATACATGTGTGCCCTCAGAGTGTTGCTGACACCCACAATGTTGTGCCCCATCCACATTTACTACCTTCAAGGGAGACAAGATAGGAAATGCAAATGAAAACCTCAAAAAAACAAATTCATCTTGTTCCCTTCTATGTCAGCCCATTCATACTTTGTGTTTACTAATGAATTGTTTGCTGCTAAGTGGGTAGGCAATTGGACACCCATTGTAAATATTAACCTTCTAATCATTCATCTATTGAACTGGTAAAATCATTTAGCCTGCTAATCCTTCAAACCAGAATAAACATCATACTTGAATCTCTTCAAGTAGTCAAAACTATTTGATTATATGTAAATATAAAACAGCATGCCTCCGGATAAGTAAGTCATTCCATTACAGGGAAGATCTCTATGTGTTCTTCCTCTGTGTATATAAAGGATTGAAGGAAATGGGTTACACACCTAACAGGCGCGCGCAACGAAACTGGAACAATTATTACCTTCCTCAGGTTTCTTTATCTATCTCTCGTTCATGTAGATGAGGTGAAACAACAGCATTTAATGCTGGCTTTCACTGTGAACCAATAAATGTGCTGTGACCCTCCACCAACACTTCCTGCAGAACAATAGAATTATATCCTTCAAGTGTTCCTGTTTGATTAGTTATCTTAATTCACAAATGTCAACATTTTAATTAAAATAAACTGGTTGGATATTGGTGATAAAAAAGATATACGGTATATTAAATATAACCATCTCTTGAAGTACACTTCCAGTAGCTTGTTGCCATAGTCCTATTACTTGGAATATCTGTATGTGAATTTGGATTTTAAAGCATTCAGAATAATCTTTCTGGGAATAATACTCAAGCTGAATAGAGCTGGCCCATACCCAATGATGAACAATGTGTCATTTAATATTGTGTGATTTGCATCTTTTTGTTACTCACTAATTCTCCTCCAAGATTGGAAGGATCTGCCCTCCACCGGTTTCATCAATGAAGTAGTCAACAAGGTCTCTGAGCACATCATCCTAACAATCTGCTCCCTGTAATTCTGGATTCACTGGAGCCTGAACCACTTCCCAAACTTCATCTAAACCTCAGCTCTTTGTAACTCATAACATTATGAAGATCACAGCAAACTATCACAATGCAGCAAACTGGGGTCCCCTCCCAGGTGGACAATGAACACAATGGTCCTCTCAGTGACCCACTAGAATCAGTATTTGCCGCAGTGTGGTGCTCCTCTTCAGTTCAGGTAACTCCGATTAGAGTGATTCGGCACAGGCATTGTCTCTCAGGCGCAGTTTGAGGCCTTCTCTGAGGTCTTTTGGTTTTTTTGAGCGACACAAGGTGAAGGCGCTATGACAACTGAAATATTAAGGATCCTCCATAGAATCATAGAATCCCTACAGTGCAGAAGGAGGCCATTCAGCCCATCAAGTCTGCACCGACCCTCTGAAAGAACACCTTACACAGGCCCACTCCCCCTCACTATCCCGTAACCCCACCTGACTTTTGCACATGAAGGGACAATTTAGGACAGCCAAACCACTTGCACATCGTTGGGACTGTGGGAGGAAACTGGAGCACCAAGAGGAAACCCATGCAGACACAGGAAGATTTTGCAGACTCCACACAGACAGTTACTCAAGGTCAGAATTGAACCTGGGAACCTGGCACTGTGAGGCAGCAGTGCTAACCATTGTGCCACTGTGCCGCGTCCAGTTGACGTCACATTATCAGAATATTGAGGGAGTAAAATTGCTCCTGTTTTTATAGTTGAGCGGGTGTTGAATGTCACTTTCAATACACTATTGCTACCATCGAGTGCGTCCTGGAAGCCAGAAACCCTACAAGGCTCTATGGTCAGATCTCTCTTCTCCTTTGTGATGTCAACATTTCTGAATGAGGCTGTTTTGCTGTAAAGGCCATAGACTATCTGATAACTGCAGTTTCTACTGCTTCTTTATTGATGTTACAGAGCTCCCAGTGATTGTGGCAAATTACCCAGAGGATAAGGGCACTCAACACTTTCATAACCACTGGAAGAATAGTGCAGGCAGTTTGAGTGTGGGTGTAAGGCTTCCCGGACCACGGCACAAAAATGTGCCTGATGGTGAAGCACATTTTTTTCCTCAGAGAGATCCTGATACTACTGTAGATGCCCATATATCATTTGTGGGAGCAATAATATCTGGTGGACTGTATCCTGCTTGAATGATGTCTGATTCTCCTTTACACCATTGATAAATATATAGTTGGAAGGGATTACTTTCAATGATCATTTCTTGACCTCTAATGCTCCAATGTTTAAAGTCAAGACTTGCACACAGCTAGAGACCATAGCTTGACAATGATCAATATGAGCACGCTAATTCAAGGAGGGAGTGTTTGAAAGGTAGCAAGGCTGTGGGGATTGATGAAGTGTGCAGAGTTGCTGTGATATACTCCATCAATTAAAATTCAGAGAGTTGCAGGTATTGCAATCTTTGCACGAGTGCATAATAGTTGCATGTAATAACAATACAGAAACCAAATGAGTGTGTGTATCCATATATATTAATCATGATCCATAAGTTCTCTGCAGAATAAGGAGAAACTAATAGTCAACACAATGTACACAAAGTTGACCATATCTAACATATATTACAGCATTAAAACAAGGCTTGGAGTCAAGTTTAAATCAACCAAAAGTCCATTACCAGTTTCTGCCAATTTCTGTCTATTTTCTACTTCTGTCTATTTTTTCATCAAATCAGAAAATAATCTTCACAAATTGGGTTCTTGTCTGCGTTGCCTCTGTTGAAATTTTAAAATATTTCTACAATGCACATAAGAATTAACCGAAAGGCCGCAGACAACATTCTTTTCTCCACAATAAACCAATAATCTGAAATTAATCTGACAACATAGTGATTTGAAGTTGAATTTAATTAAACACTACGTAATCTCAACTGGAAGGAGGTGACTCTGACTATGAGTGCTACCCCAATACCCCAAGGACTACCAACAGTGTCAGTACCTGTCTAACGACTTTGTCGGATCAAGAAAGTTAAGTTGAGCTCGGTAAGTAGCAGGAAAATTAATTAAATGCATGTGAAATGAATACTCCTTGCCCCACTATTTGTTATTCCTTTGAAGCATCACACAGCATTTTCTTCCTTACTCTTTGAAAATCCAAAGAAAAAAAATCTATCATTTGAATTCCCACAGCCGAGGTCCTTGTTCCCTTCTATCTAAGGTTGTTATTCATTCATTCCATGGATTTTGGCAGACGGTGACTGCAGGATCTGATGACTGGTCTGGCCAATTAACAAAATGCATTCCTCTTGGAGAAGAAGATTGCATAGAATGTCAATGGATGACAAACTACTGAGGAGTAACCACAGACATCCACACATTAACTCATCATGAAGAGGGAGTAGTCACATGATAATTAACTCTGCTCTAGTAATTGGAGATAGATATCTAGATAGATATAAGTATCATTTGAACAGTCCTGTCATTAAGTACACCTTTTGAATATAATATTTCTCACTCTGAGGGAAACAAACTCCACAGGGCTACAAGGATAGAGATGGGGAGCAGGGCTGTTGGATTGCTCTGCAGAGAAGCACCAATGGTCTCAATGGCCAAATGGCCTCCTTTAGTGCTGTAATGACTCTATGAAATGAAAGTGAAGCTATTGAATGTTGGTCACTTTGAGGTTTTTCATTACAATCTCACAATATTAGCAGATAGAGTAAGGATGGGAAGGACATTTGTGTTTCAGTTTCTGAACCTGCCCTTTTATAATTTGGTATGTTCAATCTTTGACTGGAGGTTATAAAATGCTGGCACATGTGCTATTAAACAAATTAACTTAATACCTAAGCACCCTGCATCTTTTGAAACCTTACAGCTAATCAGAAGTCCTCATCATGAGGTGACACCTTAGGGAGGCAGTTCCTACCAAACCGCAAAATTGCAATTAAAAAGCACTCAGCTCCAACTTCATTATTGCTGCTGATGATTTGAGATCATAGATCTCTCTGTACAAGAAAACTGATCATCAGTAACATTAAAGGAAGAATTGTTTCGTAATCATTATAGAACGTGCAGTGTTCAATGGTTCTCCTTTATTGTCCATAAGCAGTTTAAAGTATTAGCCAAAGTTAAGATTAAGCCATCTGTTACGTGAAAATACTTTCATTCCTATTGGCTGGCTGTTACAAAAAGCAGGTTAAAGTTTGTGCAGTTTTCTTTCGCATTACTATTTGTTGAAGTGAGATCCTGGGAGAGTGATCTTGGGGTCCTGACTCTGTGGGTGGAATTGTATTGAAAGAGCTGGCTCCTGACAGCCTGACAGCAGGAGTAGAAGTGGGCATGTCTTCCACTCAGGCGTCGGGAGCTGTAACGCGTGTAACTGTGATTCAAATTGTAAGTGCATCCGGTGAGCATTTTCCCACGGCAGGGTGGGCAGCAAGCGTCGACTCCTGCCTAAAAATGATTAAATTTGAGGTTGGGATTGGCCAGAAGAGCCCTGCCTCTGTATGCATCCAGTTGCTGCAGCTAGGGAGAATAGGTGCCAACTTTGATTTCAGATCCTGCACCTGCAGGGTGATCTGGGAATGTGGGGCGGGAATATCCGTTGGCTGACACCAAAATCAGGAAACACGATTGGGTGGAGAATAGGTTCCGACACCAAAAGCGTGGCGGGCGCCGATTTGACAGCAAATTGTAATTCTCCGTCACCTCGGCAGCGACATGGTCCAATCCACAAGTACCGTAAACACCCTTTGCATATCATTAGCAGGCCTGATCCAGTATTCTCCGGGGCCTCTGCAATTTCCCGCCTCTAATGGGCCGAATTCCCGACAGCGGCGTTCACTTGTGTTTTTAAAAATCGTGAAAGCGGCATCGTGGCTGCTGAGGGAGAGACTACGGAAAGTATCCAACATCGCCATAGTTTTCTGACAGTTGTGCCGTTGGCCGGGGAGCTCTTGCCAGGCCACGGGGAGTAGTGGGGGGTGACCAGGAGGTGGGCTGTGGGGTCGGGATGGACGGGCACGGAACACCATTGCCGTAGTCAGAAAAGCAGCCATGCAACTGCACACACCCCTGACAGCCCACTGTGAACTTAGGACCATGGGTGGTATAGGTGTGTCCCCCAGGCCACCCCCCCCCCCCCAGGTGCCCTCAGGCCCCAGCAGCCCCATCAGCTGTATGGGCTCACTCCAGCACGACCAGTTCCACCTTGTTGGCTGGGATGAGTGTGTGCGAGGAGTGTATTGTATATATCCGGCTGCAGCTTGTCAGCCTCACGAGTGTCAATCATGGGCCCGGTGAATCCTGCACCATTTCCCATTGGAATCGATTGTGTTCCACACAGCACCAGTGCTAGCCCCTCCACAGCCATTGAATCGGTTCAAGTTCGGCTCCAGTTTTGCTGTCGTGGAAGTCCACAAATCCTCTGCCAGCGTCAACTCTTAAGGGATTCTCCGACCACGTCCGCCCGGCGACCGGAGAATCCCGCCCGAGGTCAATGGACTTGGCGGTTGTCTGTGGCTCGCCCGTGGCGTTCTTGCAGCGGGCGGGGCAGAATAATCCAGCCCTTAGTCTCAGAAATGGAGAATCCCACCCGTGTCTTTCTGACACAGCTTCCAGCCTCCTTGACATCTTCCATCAAATGACCCGCATCACTCCCCATTTCACCTGTTGAAGCATTTTATTTGTCGCCTTTTCACCAACATGGCTGTTTACAGACGGAGAGTGGCCACAGGTTCTCCTCCAGGCCATCCAGGTACAGCACGAGTTAATTTTCCTCAAGGATGCCAATAAGGGACCTTCCTGCTTGACCAAGGTGACCAGGATGGAAAACCCAGAGCAGGTACGAAGCCATGGGCGTCCAACCACAAACTTGGCTTCAGTGCTGCAAGAAGATAAACGACCTTCTCCAATCAGCTGGGGTAAGTGGAAATATTGTGTTGCACCAAAGGGCCTCTCAGGAGGGCATCAAGCAAATGGACTTTGTTTGTGGGGAGAGAATTAGGCTGAAAACTCTGTGGTCATCATCAGTAACAACAACACTGTGAAAGAGGCCAGGCTGTGTGACGGTTGTGTATCATAAGGTGGTTAGGTTCCAGGTAGACTCCCATCAGTGTGTGGCATGGGGGTGGGTGGGGCAAGGGAGGTGGGTGTCTCTTGATATGTCACTAAATCTCCACTTTGTCATGCAAGATAAAGAGATGCATAATGTCAAGGAGACGGCCAGGTCAAGAGGAGGAGTGGCCGAATTGAAAGTTATAACACCATGTGAGGAGAAAGCCTTGGAGATTGTGGGCAAACGGGGTTGCTGGTCCATTGAAGATAGCCATGCTGGACCAGCCAACCAGCAGAATGAGAATGTCTCTGGCCTGTTGATGACACATCGCACATTAGAGGCCCATGTGAAGCAATGCTTTCATATTTTGAGCTTCTTAATGTTGTTCTTTAAATTCATTTACGGGATTTACGCTAGTTAAACCAGCATTTGTTGCCATCCCTAGTTGCCCTTCAGAAGGAGTTGGTGAGTTGCTTTCTTGAACCACTGCAATCCTTGAGATGTAGGTACATCCACTGTGCTGTTAGGAAGGGAGTTCCAGGATGTTGCCCCAGTGACTGTGAAGGAACAGCAATATATTTCCAAGTCAGGGTGGTGAGTGACTTGAAGGGGAACTTCCAGATAGTGGCGTTTCCAGCTATCTGCTGCTCTTGTCATTCTAGATGGTAGTGATTTTGGATTTGGAAGGTGCTGTCTAAGGAACCTTGGTGAGTTACTGCTGTGCATCTTGTAGATGGCAAACACACTGCCACTGTTCGTCAGTGATGGAGGGTTTGAATGTTTGTGGAAGGGGCAGAAATCAAGTGGACTGCTTTGTTCTGGATGGTGTTGAACGTCTTGAGTGTTGTTGGAGCTGCACCCATCCAGGCAAGTGGAGAGTATTACATTACACTCCTGACTTGTGCCTTGTAGATGGTTCACAGGCTTTGGGGGGGTCAGGAGGTAAGTTACTCGCTGTAGGAATCCTAGCCTTTGACCTGTCCTGGTAGCCACAACAGTAATAATAATAACAATAATAATAATCTTTATTATTGTCACAAGTAGGTTACATTAATACTGCAATGACGTTTATTGTGAAATGCCCTAGTCGCCACACTCTGACGCCAGTTCGGGTACACTGAGGGACAATTCAGAATGTCCAATTCACCTAACAAGCGCATCTTTCGGGCCTTGTGGGAGGAAACCGGTGCACCTGGAGGAAACCCACGCAGAAACAGGGAGAACTTGCAGATTCCCAAAGACAGTGATCCAAGCAGGAATCAAACCTGAGGCCTGGGTGCTGTGAAGCAACAGTGCTAACTACTGTGCTACCAGACAGAGGGCTAATATTGCTAGTCCAGTTCAGTTTCTGATCAATGGTAACCCCCAGGATGTTCATTTTGGGAGATTCAGCGATGGTAATGCCATGAATGTCAAGGGGTGCTGGTTAGATTCTCTCTTGTAGAAGATGGTCATTGCCTGACACTTGTGTGGCGCAAATGTAACTTGCCACTTGTCAGCCCAAGCCTGGATATTGTCCAGGTCTTGCTGCATTTGGCCATGGACTGCTTCATTATCTGAGGAGTCGCGAATGGTGCTGAACATTGTTCAGTCATCCGCAAACATCTCCACTTCTGACCTTTGATGGAAGGGTGGCCATTGATGTTTCGAGTTGGACGGCAAATTCTGGTGACCACTCCACAACCAAGCCTCTTGTCTGTACTCTTGGGGAAGTCTTCTCTTTTCATCCTGTGTGATAAGGTCTAGCACCCTTGGCATTCTGGGTGCTAGAAGACATAGGTGAAGTAATGTTCGATATAGAGAAATACAGCACAGAACAGGCCCTTCGGCCCACGATGTTGCGCCGAACTTTTGTCCTAGGTTAATCATAGAATTTTGGACAATTTTTCATGGCCAATCCACCCAACCTGCACATCTTTGGACTGTGGGAGGAAACCGGAGGACCCGGAGGAAACCCACGCAGTCACGGGGAGGATGTGCAGACTCCACACAGACAGTGACCCAAGTCGAAATCGAACTTGGGACCCTGGAGCTGTGAAGCAATTGTGCTATCCACAATGCTACCGTGCTGCCCTTAAGAAGTTAACCTACACTCCCTTATTCTACCCTAATCCAAGTACCTATCCAATAGCCGCTTGAAGGTCCATAAATTTTCCGACTCAACTACTTCCACAGGCAGTGCATTCCATGCCCCCACTACTCTCTGGGTAAAGAACCTACCTCTGACATCCCCTCTATATCTTCCACCATTTATCTTAAATTTATGTCCCCTTGTAATGGTGTGTTCCACCCGGGGAAAAAGTCTCTGACTGTCTACTCTATCTATTCCCCTGATCATCTTATAAACCTCTATCAAGTCGCCCCTCATCATTCTCCGTTCTAATGAGAAAAGGCCTAGCACCCTCAACCTTTCCTCGTATGACCTACTCTCCATTCCAGGCAACATCCTGGTAAATCTCCTTTGCACCTTTTCCAAAGCTTCCACATCCTTCCTAAAATGAGGTGACCAGAACTGCACACAGTACTCCAAATGTGGCCTGACCAAGGTTTTGTACAGCTGCATCATCACCTCACGGCTCTTAAATTCAATCCCTCTGCTAATGAACGCTAGCACACCATAGGCCTTCTTCACAGCTCTATCCACTTGAGTGGCAACTTTCAAAGAACTATGAACATAGACCCCAAGATCTCTCTGCTCCTCCACATTGCCAAGAACCCTACCGTTAACCCTGTATTCCGCATTCAGATTTGTCCTTCCAAAATGGACAACCTCACACTTGTCAGGGTTAAACTCCATCTGCCACTTCTCAGCCCAGCTCTGCATTCTATCTATGTCTCTTTGAAGCCGACAACAGCCCTCCTCACTATCCACAACTCCACCAATCTTCGTATCATCTGCAAATTTACTGACCCACCCTTCAACTCCCTCATCCAAGTCGTTAATGAAAATCACAAACAGCAGAGGACCCAGAACTGATCCCTGCGGTACGCCACTGATAACTGGGCTCCAGGCTGAATATTTTCCATCCACCACCACTCTGACTTCTATCGGTTAGCCAGTTTGTTATCCAACTGGCCAAATTTCCCACTATCCCATGCCTCCTTACTTTCTGCATAAGCCTACCATGGGGAACCTTATCAAATGTTCAATGCAGGCTGGCAGAGGTGGGCACATAATCATTGCAGGGAGAGGTTTTGTCAGTGCGTTACTGATGGTCATGTAGGTGCCGCATTCCTGGGCTAAATGGTTGAAGATGTAGGTGTCTCCAACAGCTCTAGCATGTCACTCCATGGCACTGTCATCTTGGAAAGAGGCTGCGATATTTCTGACCTCTTCCTCATATTCCTCTCATGTCATCTGAAAAGCTTGGGAGCTCCTCTAAGCTGCAGCATTTGAACATTGTGAAAATCACAGCAGACTATGACAATCCTCGACAGCCACTATGCCCCATGTTGCAATGCAAGATATTGGAAGTGTTTTTCAGCAATCCTATGGTCTCCTCGATGATTGACCTATGCAATACATATGCTGCATTGCCATGTTCATTTGTGGGGTTCTGGTAATGACACACTGGTGTCAGGAGCCACATCCTCAGGACATAGCCCTTGTCACCCAGGATCCAACCCAATCAATCCACCTTGGGCAGGAGCCTCATCGAGCAGTGGCAGTTGGGAGTTCCATAAAATGTGTGTATTATGAGAGCTCCCTGAGAAATGAGCACACACTTGCATAATTCCTTTCTGATGGTCACAGACAACTTGAGTTTTAAAAAATGTTTGCACCGCAGCACGGTGGCGCAGTGGTTAGCCCTGCTGCCTCACGGCGCTGATCCCGGTTCGATCCCGGCTCTGGGTCACTGACCGTGTGGGGTTTGCACAGTCTCCCCGTGTTAGGCAGCTGTCCATTCCCAGGGAGCTCTAAGTGCGGCCAATCAGATCCTGTACTTGTCATGCGATGGACTCAAATCCAAATTCTCCTGTGGCCTGGGTATCGTCATCTGTCGTGTATCTAAGGACTTTGTTGACCCTTCTAACCAAGGCATTTGTCACCTCTCTTATGCATCGATGTTTTGTACATAGAACAGTACAGCACAGAACAGGCCCTTTGTCCGAAACCAAGATCAAGCTATCCCACTCCCTGTCATTCTGGTGTGCTCCATGTGCCTATCCAATAACCGCTTGAAAGTTCCTAAAGTGTCCAACTCCACTATCACAGCAGGCAGTCCATTCCACACCTTAACCACTCTCTGAGTAAAGAACCTATCTCAGATATCCCTCCTATATCTCCCACCCTGAATCTTATAATTATGCCCCCTTGTAACAACTACATCCACCCGAGGAAATAGTCTCTGAACGTCCACTTTATCTATCCCCCTCATCATCTTATAAACCTCTATTAAGTCGTCTCTCATCCTCCTCCGCTCCAAAGAGAAAAGTCCTAGCCCCCTCAACCTTTCCTTATAAGACCTATCCTGCAAACCAGGCAGCATCCTGGTAAATCTCCTTTGCACCCTTTCCAATGCTTCCACATCCTTTCTATAATGAGGTGACCAGAACTGCACACAATACTCCAAATGTGGTCTCACCAGGGTCATGTATGGTTGCAGCATAACCCCACAGCTCTTAAATTCAAGCCCCCTGTTAATAAACGCTAACACACTATAAGCCGTCTTCACGGCTCTATCCACTTGAGTGGAAACCTTCAGAGATCTGTGGACATGAACCCCAAGATCTCTCTGTTCCTCCACATTCCTCAGAACCCTGCCGTTGACCCTGTAATTTGCATTCAAATTTTTTCTACCAAAATGAATCACCTCGCACTTATCAGGGTTAAACTCCATCTGCCATTTTCGACCCAGCTCTGCACCCTATCAATGTCTCTTTGCAGCCGACAACAGCCCTCCACCTTATTCACTACTCCACCAATCTTGGTGTCATCAGCAAATTTACTGACCCACCCTTCAGCCCCCTCCTCCAAGTCATTGATAAAAATCACAAATAGTAGAGGACCCAGCCTTGATCCCTGTGGTACACCGCTGGTAACTGGTCTCCAGTCTGAAAATTTTCCATCCACCACCACCCTCTGTCTTCTATGTGATAGCCAGTTACTTATCCAATTGGCCAAATTTCCCTCTATCCCACACCTCCTTACTTTCTTCATGAGCCGACCATGGGGAACCTTATCAAACGCCTTACTAAAATCCATGTATACGACATCAACTGCTCTACCTTCATCTACACACTTAGTTACCTCCTCAAAGAATTCAGTCAAATTTGTGAGGCAAAACCTACCCATCACGAATCCATGTTGACTATCCCGGATTAAGCTGCATCTTTCCAAATAGTCATAAATCCTATCCTTCAGGACCTTTTCCATTAGCTTACTGACCACCGAAGTAAGACTAACTGGCCTATAATTACCAGGGTCATTCCTATTCCCTTTCTTGAACAGAGGAACAACATTCGCCACTTTCCAGTCCTCTGGCACTATCCCCATGGGCAGTGAGGACCCAAAGATCAAAGCCAAAGGCTCTGCAATCTCATCCCTTGCCTATCAAAGTATCCTTGGATATATCCCATCTGGCCCAGGGAACTTGTCGACCCTCAGGTTTTTCAAAATTGTTAATACATCCTTCCTCAGAACATCTACCTCCTCCAGCGTACCCGCCTGTATCACACTCTCATCCTCAAAAACATGGCCCCTCTCCTTGGTGAACACTGAAGAAAAGTATTCATTCAACGCCTCTCCTATTTCTTCTGACTCCATGCACAAGTTCCCACTACTGTTCTTGACCGGCCCTACCCTCACCCTGGTCATTCTTTTATTTCTCATGTAAGAGTAAAAAGCCTTGGGGTTTTCCTTGATCCGACCCGCCAAGGACTTCTCATGCCCCCTCCTAGCTCTCCTAAGCTCTTTTTTTAGTTAATTCCTTGCCACCTTGTAACCCTCAAGCGACCCAACTGAACCTTGTTTTCTCATCCTTACATACTCTTCCTTTTTCCTCTTGACAAAACATTCAACCTCTTTTGTGAACCATGGTTCCCTCACACGGCCATTTCCTCCCTGCCTGACAGGGACATACTTATCAAGGACACACAGTATTTGTTCCTTGAACAAGCTCCACTTTTCATTTGTGCCTTTCCCTGACAGTTTCTGTTCCCATCTTATCCTCCCTAATTCTTGCCTAATCGCATCATAATTACCCCTCTCCCAATTATAAACCTTGTCCTGCGTATGGCCCTATCCCTCTCTGTTGCAATAGTGAAAGACACCGAATTGTGGGCAAAGTGCTCTTCCACAAACAAATCTGACACTTGGCCCGGTTCATTACCCAGTACCAAATCCAATGTGGTTCCCCCCTCTTGTCGGTCTATCCACATATTGTGTCAGGAAACCCTCCTGCACACACTGTACAAAAACTGCCCCATCCGAACTGTTCGACCTATAGAGGTTCCAATCAATATTTGGAAAATTAAAGTCACCCATGACAACTACCCTGAGACCTCCACACCTATCCATAATCTGTTTTGCAATTTCTTCCTCCAGATCTCTATTACTATTTAGGGGCCTATAGAAAACTCCTAACAATGTGACCGCTCCTTTCTTATTTCTAACTTCGGCTCATATTACCTCAGTAGGCAGATCCCCTTCGAACTGCCTTTCTGCAGCCGTTAAACTATCCTTGATTAACAATGCTACTCCTCCACCTCTTTTGCCACCTCCCCTACTCTTACTGAAACATCTATACCCCGGAACTTCCAACAACCATTCCTGTCCCTGTTCTAACCATGTCTCTGTAATGGCTACAACATCGTAGTTCCAAGTACCAATCCACGCTCCAAGTTCACCTGCCTTATTCCGGATGCTCCTTGCACTGAAGTAGTCACACATGCCCCTTGTGGATCCAATGGAGAGAAATTTAAGACCAGAGTCACATCAGCTGATGTGGGGCTGCCTCTGAATCTTGTGCGACTTAGATCATAGAACATACAGTGCAGAAGGAGGCCATTCGGCCCATCGTGTCTGCACCGACCCACTCAAGCCCTCACTTCCACCCTACCCCTGTAACCGAATAACCCCTCCTAACCTTTTTTGGTCACTAAGGGCAATTTATCATGGCCAATCCACCTAACCTGCACGCCTTTGGACTGTGGGAGGAAACTGGAGCACCCGAGGAAACCCACGCAGACACGGGGAGAACGTGCAGACTCCACACAGACAGTGACACAGCAGGGAATCGAACCTGGGACTCTGGAGCTGTGAATACAGTGCTAACCACTATGCTACCGTTGAAGGAGCATGCACAGGTCATCCTGTCTCCACCAAGTGGCGCAGAGAGGTAGCCCATTGCTTTGTTTCCAACACTTCCAAAATTGACGTTTTTGAATCTTTAGGTTTGTTGACCAGCTTCTTCAGTAGTTTCATTTTTCATACACTTAAAACCTTCAATCCTCAACCTGAACGTTATACTCCTAAAATATATGGATCATAAAATTACATAATCATAATATTACGTGAAGCTCTATTTAGGCCCCAACTCGAGGTTTACATCCAGATCTGGCCACCGCACTTCAGGAAAGATTTGAGGGTGTTTGAGAAGGTTCAGAACAGATTTACCAGCCCATTCCAGGGATGCAGGAGGCAGGGGTGGTGGTGGCAGGGGAGATGGTGATGGGGCAGGGGTGGTGGTGGCAGGGGAGATGGTGGCGTGGGTTGCAGTGGTGGTGGCAGGGGAGATGGTGGCGTGGGTAGGGGTGGTGGTGGCAGGGGAGATGGTGATGGGGGCAGGGGTGGTGGTGGCAGTGGAGATGGTGGCATGGGTAGGGGTGGTGGTGGCAGGGGAGATGGTGGCGGGGATAGGAGTGGTGGTGGCAGGGGAGATGGTGGCGGGGATAGGAGTGGTGGTGGCAGGGGAGATGGTGGCAGGGCAGGGGTGGTGGTGGCAGGGGAGATGGTGTCAGGGTAGGGGTGGTGGTGGCAGGGGAGATGGTGATGGGGCAGGGGTGGTGGTGGCAGGGGAGATGGTGGTGGGGCAGGGGTGGTGGTGGCAGGGAGATGGTGGCAGGGTAGGGGTGGTGGTGGCAGGGGAGATGGTGGCGGGGGCAGGGGTAGTGGTGGTGGTTTAGTTAAAAAGGTGAGGTTGAAAAGGCTGTTTTATAATGCATTCATTCACGTGATGTTGGCATTGCTAGTTAGGCCAAAATTTGTTTTGATGATGATGATTTGATTTATTGTCACATGTACCAAAGTACAGTGAAAAGTATTTTTCTGCGGCTGAGGGAACATATACAGTACGTACATAGTAGACAAAAAGAATAATCAACAGAGAACATTGACAAATGGCACATCAACAAACAGGAACAAAGGGCCAAACAAAGCAAATACATGAGCAACAGCAGCATGGGGCATCGTGAATAGTGTTCTTACAGGGAACAGATCAGTCGGAGGGGGAGCCGTTGAGGAGTCTTTTAGCTGTGTGGAAAAAGTTGTTCCCATGTCTGGAAGTGCGGGTCTTCAGACTTCTGTACCTTCTGCCTGATGGAAGGGTCTGCAAAAAGGCAATGCCTGGGTGGGAGTGGTCTCTGATAAAGCTCTCTGCCTTCCTGAGGCAGCGGGAGGTGTATACAGGATGAATGTGGGGGTGGCAAGCTTGTGTGATGCGTTGGGCTGAGTTCACCACACTCTGCAGTTTCTTGCGATCTTGGACCGAACAGTTGCCATCCCTTTTTTTTCTTTTTTTTAAAATTTAGAATACCCAATTCATTTTTTCCAATTAAGGGGCAATTTAGCGTGGCCAATCGACCTAGCTGCCACATTTTTGGGTTGTGGGGGTGGAACCCACGCAAACACGGGGAGAATGTGCAAACTCCACACGGACAGTGACCCAGAGCCGGGATCGAACCTGGGACCTCGGTGCCATGAGGCCACAGTGCTAACCCACCGCGCCACCGTGCTGCCCTGTTGCCATCCCTAATTGTCCTTGAGAAATTGGGAGTCAGCATCCTTCTTGAAGCACTGCAGTCCATGTGTTGTAGGGTCACTCACAGAACAATTATGAAGGATATTCCCAGTTTTGAACCGGTGACAGGAAATGAAAAGAAATATGGTTCCAAGTCAGGATAGTGTGCAGCTCAGAGGAGAACTTGCAGCTGGGAGTGGTCCTGTCCTTCTGCTGCCTTTTCCTTCTATGTGGTAGAGGTTATGGGGTTTGGAAGGTGCTGTCTCTGCAGCCTTGTTGAGTTGTTGTAGTGCATCTTTCAGATGGTGCACTCTGCTGCCCCTGTGCTGTGGTGATGGAGGCAGTGAATGTCTAAAGTGGTGAATGGGGTGCCAAATAAGTGGACTGCTTTGCTCTGGATTGCGTTGATCATCTTGAATGCTGTTGGTGACTGTAGTTTTATTTTTACAAATGAATTTTATTGAGCTTTTGAACAAAGTATACATACCGTTATGTACACAGAATAAGATATGTATATATATATATATATATGGAAGAGAAAGGCACACACAAATATAAAAAAAAGAAAAAATAACAATAAAAAATAAATAAAAAATAAAATAAAATAACTGGTAAGATATTATGCATCAGCTCAACAGCAGCAACTCTGTACAATTGGCAATATTATTTGCAACACATAATTTGTGACTGTAGTTGTTGGACAGCTGAAGTTAATTTCAACCATGTTGCGACCCCAGGGCATTTGGGGCTGGAATTGACCACGTACTGGTCCAGCATGCCGTAATGCCCAATACTGGGGGACTTGCCATGCCGGGATCACGACCAGCAAACCCGTGCGGGGTTCCTTGTGGACTCCCAGGATTGCCTTTATTCAAGCCTTATAGAGGAGCCTGATATTTAGAAGAGGTGGGTCCCACTGAGAGAAAATCCCTGGCCTTTGCTGCCGACCATCCTCTCCATCCATCCCCCCCAACCATTGCTCACTTATGTCTTAGGATCCTGTGACAACCCTGACCGAGGGTGGGTATCAACCGACAGCAGCCACTCCACCCATGGAAGAAGAAAAGAATGAAAACAGCCGTAATACAAATCCTGCAAATTAAAGATCTTTGTCAAATATATGGAGTGATATTCTGAACCTCCCACAATTCTCAAACACTATGGGTAATAAGGCTCCAAGTGTTATTATAGAACAGTACAGCACAGAACAGGCCCTTCGGCGCTCAATGCTGTGCCGAGCCATGATCACCCTACTCAAACCTACGTATCCACCCTATACCTGTAACCCAACAACCCCCCCCTTAACCTTACTTTTTATTAGGACACTACGGGCAATTTTTAGCATGGCCAATCCACCTAACCCGCACATCTTTGGACTGTGGGAGGAAACCGGAGCACCCGGAGGAAACCCACGCACACAGGGGGAGGACGTGCAGACTCCACACAGACAGTGACCCAGCCGGGAATCGAACCTGGGACCCTGGAGCTGTGAAGCATTTATGCTAATCACCATGCTACCCTGCTGCCCCATACATAGAACAGTACAGGCCCTTCAGCCCTCGATGTTGTGCCGAGCAATGATCACCCTACTCAAACCCACCCTATACCCGTAACCCAACAACCCCCCGCCTTAACCTTACTTTTTAGGACACTACGGGCAATTTAGCATGGCCAATCCACCTAACCCGCACATCTTTGGACTGTGGGAGGAAACCGGAGCACCCGGAGGAAACCGACGCACACACGGGGAGGACGTGCAGACTCCACACAGACAGTGACCCAGCCGGGAATCGAACCTGGGACCCTGGCACTGTGAAGCATTTATGCTAACCACCATGCTACCGTGATGTCCTATTCTGATAGGATTTAGCACCGTAATCCAGAGCAAACACTGTCAAAGGCAAGGTCCTTGTGGGATATGAAGTACCAACAATCTTCAAGTCCATTGTTTTCCCTCTGAATTATTGAGGAGTAAAACCAATGTCACAACAGGTCCCACAATTTCCCTGAGCATTTTGATGTATTTCAGCCAAAGGATGGTGAATCTGTGGAACTCTTTGGCGCAGAAGGCTATGGAGGCCAAATCACTGAGTGTCTTTAAGACAGAGATAAATTGGTTCTTGATTAATAAGGGGATCAGGGTTATGGGGAGAAGGCAGGAGAATGGGGATGAGAAAATATCAGCCATGATTGAATAGCAGAGCAGACAATGGGCCGAGTGGCCTAATTCTGCTCCTATGTCTTATGGTCTTAATTTGCTAAAACAACATCAATGTATAGAATTAGCAAGTTTAATGTCCGAGTGCTTTACTGGCAAACCAATCATCAGATGTTACCATTGCTGTTGTGTGTCTGTGAATACATTCTCGCTGTTTTTGAATCATATGATGTGTAGCGGCATCAGCAGAGTGTTTGCGTGGGCTTTAGCAGATCATCACCTTGATTGTATGAACAACATCCATAACAGACCTCACATCTTGTTTCAGAAGAATCCAGAGTGTGGGCACTTCCATACCTTTTCTCTTTGAGGAAACAAAGAAATATAACAATTGTCAATCAAGAAATGTATATTGTGTTTCTTGTTGTTAATAGAAGAACACTTTAATTTGAGAATTCAAAACAATTTTTATCGAAAATTTCAAATCAGATTAATGGAGGACTATATATTCAATAGTCAGTATCATGGAAGCATTACTGCATTGGACAAGCCAGCTCTGATGGACCAAGTGTACTTTTCTCCCACAGCCTATGTTTTTCTTATAACTTCAGATTGCATATTGCAAAATACTGGACTGGCGACGTGAACACAATCTGCAATGCAATACAGCGACTGTTAAATGCGTTTAACAAAGTGATTTAAAATATTCTTAGAATTAATGCTTTTAAGAAAGCATAAAAGAAATAATAATAATCTTTATTGTTACAAGTAGGCCTACATTAACACTGCAATGAAGTTACTGTGAAAATCCCCTAGTCGCGACATTCCAGCGCCTGTTCGGGTACACAGACGGAAAATTCTGAATGTCCAATTCACCCAACAAGCACGTCTTTCGGGCCTTGTGGGAGGAAACCGGAGCACCCGGAAGAAACGCACGCAGACACAGGGAGAACGTGCACAGACAGTGACCCAAGCTGGGAATCGAACCTGAGACCCTGGCACCGTGAAGCAACAGTGCTACCTTGCCTTGTAGATACAAGACACTTTGTAGAATCTAGTGTGTGTTCCAATCAGGGTGGTTAGATTCTGTTACTTTTGAGATTTTTGAAGTTATCCACTCATAACCTGTTTATTAAATTTTCTTTATTGTTAACCTTCAAAAAAATTTGACTGCATTGTCCAGTACTGCAAAACATCTCTCTGGAATTGATTGTAACTTGGTAATAATCTTGATTCTGAAAAACAGGTCTCCACAGTTTGAACTGCTGCTTCTTTGTTACAAACGGCATCATTTTGAGACTATTTTATGCATTTGTTCACTTTAGACCGGCTCCTTTTAAATCTAATTAGGTTATGCGATCTTTAAAGCTTTGCTTTGCCTTGGTGCTTGCCATTAAAGTATTAACACATTAAATCAGTAGTTTTACAAATAACTAGCATTCAAAACACAATGTAAATGCACCTTAACACATTATTTTGCTTTCTGTGGTGCATTGCTGGTTTAGCACAGGGCTACATCGCTGGCTTTTAAAGCAGACCAAGGCAGGCCAGCAGCACGGTTTAATTGCCGTACCAGCCTCCCCGAACAGGTGCCGGAATGTGGCGACTAGGGGCTTTTCACAGTAACTTCATTGAAGCCTACTTGTGACAATAAGCGATTTTCATTTCATTTTCATTGTTCACATTTCACAGTTGTTTCATTGGAAAGCATTCCTGCAGATGCCAGAATTGTGAAATCAAACCCAGGAAAAGTTAGAAATACTCAGCAGGTCAGGCAGGCATAAGTGGGGAAAAATTGAAATAATTCAGTCCATGTTTCAAGACTATGATCCTTAAGGCTGTGAAGTGCTTCGGCAGGGAACAGGAGATTGCTGAATTGCAACGGTGATAATAGCAGCAGACAAAAGAAGTCATAATGAGAAAAGTCAAAGAAATGAGTGACATGTTTTATTTGACCGGTGTTCTTGAGAAATGTTAAATGCCCAGTGAGATAGATTAAAGATTATTTTGTTGCAGCAAAGATAAATTATAGATAGCATCTCATTTTAATGGAAGTTGATCTAATGCAGGGAGTAAAAGGACAGTGTGTCTCTTTAGTATAATACTTGCACATTAAACTAGATAGCCCGGTGAACCAGGTGCAGCACTACACACCACTTAGAATGTGAGTTTAACGCAGGGAGAGGGAAATAACATTTGTGACTGATTAAATGTGTCAAGCAGAGCAAAATGGGTAATAATGCATGATTTTACCGATAAGAAATAATACTTGGAGATTCTTATGTAATTCAAAACCTCTGCCATACAATTAGAGTAAAACGTAAATTCTAGCATCTGATTTGGTATCTTCAGAATTCTTAATATCTAATTGCCAGATTAATCTTAATAAGAGCAAAAAACCAGAATAGAATTTTGCAGCGACAATGTTTAATGAGAGCATTGGCCCATCAGTGTCTCTTTAAAAATTAAAAGAGTTCAAATGAATTTTTAATCTACATTTTTTCTGATCCTTTAGAAATATTTTTGTTCCGAATATATGGTGTTGGCATTACTGGTATAATTAGCTGGGAGCAGTTAGTATGTCTGATATAGTGTGATGGAGTGTGAATTAATATCACTGGTGCCATCCATATCTCGGAGCAGTTCTTTAGGTCTTGCTGTTTATTGAATAGCAGAATGACCTGAGCTTCAGGAAAATGGTGACGCTGCTGGTGCTGTGGATTCTACCTCGTTTGATGTTGTGGGGTAGATTCCAACGGGTGTGCGGTCAATTGTAGTTGGGCCCTTGCGCCTGTTAGCAGAGCTCCATTTGAAACTAAAGATAAAAGCAAATTACTGCGGCTACTGGAATCTGAAACCGAAAGAGAAAATACTGGGCAATCTCAGCAGATCTGGCAGCATCTGTGAAGAGAGAAGGCAGCTAACTTTTCAAGTCTGGATGACTGCTTGTCATTAGGGGAGCACGGTAGCATGGTGGTTAGCATCAATGCTTCACAGCTCCAGGGTCCCAGGTTCGATTCCCGGCTGGGTCACTCTGTGTGAAGTCTGCACATCCTCCCCGTGTGTGCGTGGGTTTCCTCCGGGTGCTCCTGTTTCCTCCCACAGTCCAAAGATGTGCGGGTTAGGTGGATTGGCCATGCTAAAAATTGCCCGTAGTGTCCCAAACAGTAAGGTTAAGGGGGGGTTGTTGGGTTACGGGTATAGGGTGGATACGTGGGTTTGAGTAGGGTGATCATTGCTCGGCACAATATCGAGGGCCGAAGGGCCTGTTCTGTGCTGTACTGTTCTATGTTCTATAACAGGGGTGGGCAAACTACGGCCCGCGGGCCGCATGCGGCCCGCCAAAGGTATTTCTGCGGCCCACCAAGTCATTACAAAAAAAAAAAAAAAAAAATTTTTTTAAAAAAAATTTTTTTTTTTTTTTTTTTTTTAAAGGTTAATGGGTGGGGGGGCTGTTGGGTTACTTACTGGTATAGGGTGGATACGTTGACTTGAGTAGGGGGATCATTGCTTGGCACAACATCGAGGGCCGAAGGGCCTGTTCTGTGCTGTACTGTTCTATGTTCTATATGAGGCGCCCAGAATCATAACCGGGTGAAGTAATTATTTTACTTAATATACTATGCGGCCCTTTGTGAATTGTGAATTTCTGAATGCGGCCCTTGCACGGAAAAGTTTGCCCACCCCTGTTCTATAACATTTATACTGCTGGCCGGGGGGGGGGGGGGAGGGGGGGGGGGGGGCGGGGGAGGGGGGGGGGTTGGATAGAGGATCGGAGATAGGACAAAGATATCATGGACAGGAAGCCAAAGGGAATGTAAATGGTGGAGTTAATGACTAAGAAGGGTGCTGATAGTGGCACATTAAGAGATAAGAATGTGTCTGTGCACCCCTCCCCCCCACAACGGTATAAATCTGATCCAATTTCCAATTCTCTCTAGCTTTGACAAAGAGTCATCCAGACTCGAAACGTTAGCTCCCTTCTCTCTCCACAGATGCTGTCAGCATTGTTGAGATTGTTCAGTGTTTTCTGTTTTTGTTCCGTTTGAAACTATTTAACCAAATTGTTGGGGATGTTTGGGATCACCTTGCACAAGTTGTTCACCATGAAGCCCCATGAGTTGCACACAGCTGGAAAAGAAAATGTCAGACACTGGTGTTTATATTCAGCAACAATACAGCCTCTTTACCCTGATGTTAGCAGAAGCATCGCCTCATTTACAATGCGGCTGTTGAACTTGAGGTTGCCATTCTTCAAGAACCAATAACCTGACAAGATCAGCAAAGGTAAGTAGTGGATATTGAGTCAAATTACAGAGTGGCCCATTATCTGACCCGCTGAGTCATGGATAGTTTAGTTATCCAGATGAATACAGTAGTGAGAATTCCATCATACTCCTGACAAGTTTTGTAATGGTGAGGAGACATTGAGCGGTTAGGAGGTGAGCTACCTATTGAAGAGTACCCACACTCTGACTTGCTCTTGTATGCGCAATATTGTTATTGCTGCTCCAGTAAAGCGTTTGGACAATGGTAATTCCAATGTATTGATGGGGGGGGGGGGGTGGAGAATACAATGTTTGTGGTATTGGATGTCAGAGGGAAATGTTTGGGCTTTGCCTTTTTCAAGTAGGCCTTTACCTGTAATTTATTATTGCTACCTTTCACTTTTCAGCTCAAGCTTGGATGTGATCCAGGTCTTGTTATGGGTTGGGATATGCATCTGCATTAATGAAGGAAGTTGTTAAAGGGGGTGACTAAACATGCAAAGATACAAAATCAGAGTGGAAATTGGCCATTCGGCCCCTCGGGTCTGTACCACCATTCCATAGGCTCATGGCTGTCCTGTTTGTATTGAGTTCCACATTCCCCATCTACCCCAATAACCTTTGATTCCCTTGCCAAACAAGAATCTATCTAACTCCTCCTTAAAGATATTCAGTCATCCCACTTCCACTGCCTTCTGAGGCAGAAAGTTCCAAAGTCGCACAACCCTCTGACAGAATTTTCCCCCCTCAATCTTATGGGCGACCCTTACTTTTTCTGGTATATTGTGGAATCATCATAAAATACCCCACCCTTGACCAAATGGTGGAGTGTAGGTCATTGATGCAGTAGCTGAAGATAGTTGAGTTAAAGACACTTCCTTGAGATTCTCTTGGATCAATGTCCTCGGGCTGCGATGATAGTTGTCTGACATCCACAATGATCATTCGTAGTGTTAGATATGGTTCCAGGCACTGATAGGTAGCGTTTTATGTCCAATCAACCTCGATTTGTCTAGGGCTACTGGATGCAGTACTTGATGTAATGCTGCCTTGATGCTAAGGGTTGTTGCTCTCAGCTTGCATTCAGCTCTTGCACTGACACCTTGATGAAGTCTGTGATGAGGTTTGGAACTTAACTGTGCTAAAGTAAATCATGGAAGGATCAATGACCAGATTGATGATGAGCAGATACTGCTTGATGACTTACTGCTTCATCTTGCTGAGAAAGGGACGGGTGGTTAGTGGTTAATTTACATTTATTGTCCTTTCTTCGATAAACGGCATCCTAACAGGTCATCAGATAGATTGTCGTGTCATAACTGTACTGGGGCAGCTTGGCTAGGGAAACAGATAGTTCTGACATGCCAGTCTTCAGTACTCCAGCTTGGTTTTTGCCAGGGCTTTTTTTTGTCGACATGAGTACCTTCAGCCACTTTGTAAACTACATTTCAGTGAACTGAATTGGCTGGATTCTGGTATCTATGACCCTGTGCGGAGACCCAGCAGGAGTTTGCCTCACACAATTTGGATGGAGGAAGCTTGATGCCATCGTTGAATACAGAGGGGTCATGGTGCACCCTGCTGCTTGACTATCCAACACTATTCTAAGATCTATTGGGTGTGAAACTATTTAACTTGATCTATAGCTTGCTGCTTCTAGTCTTTAGCTGTACAGGTAGTCCTGTAAAGTCACTTCACATGGTTCACGTCACTTCCTGGTGTTGATCTGATGTTCCCAATGACTCCCATTTAGCAGAGTGGTAGTGCCACACTGCTCTATGGAGATGCTTTATCTCCACAAACACTGTGTGCTGGTTACTCGTATGAGTTTTATTGTGCACAGGTATAGCTCAATAAAGTGGTGCTGGGACTCTGCCGCTCTTGGTGGTGGATAATAATGCCCCATCCAAAGTGTATTCTCTGCTTTCAATTCCTTCAGATTTTCTCCAAGTGATGTTCAACACGGACACATGCTGATTTATCAGTTGTGGAGCAGTGGTAGGTGGTGGTAAGCAGGACATTGCCTTGACTTTTGCCTGATGCCATAATATTTCATGGGGTTTGGAGTCAACGGTCAGAATACCCCAGTTCACTTCAACCCAACTGTCTACCATGGTACTTCCACATCTGATGGAATGGGGTGATGAAGGAGCAGAGAAATGAAAATGTGTTATTGTAAGTAGAATAATTTATTGTTCACACATCAAGTCTGGATAGAATCATGGAATACAATCACCAAACCATTGATAACAATGTTCAAACATGAAAAACCACAGAAAAAGGAACATTATTTGACTTATTTGGTCACCAGTTAATCCACAGACATTAATTATTTTAAAAGGACAGAATTCCGTGGAATAAAAATAAAATGTAACTGATTCAGTCATCACACATCACCGACCATGATCATAATACCTTTGTACGATTTGGGCCAAATGCTGGCAAATGGGATTAGGATTGGCAGATCAGGTGCCTTTCATACGGTGGTGCAGACTTGATGGACCGAAGGGCCTTTTCTGCACTGTATTTTTCTGTGATTCTGTGAATCGCATTTCTGAGAATTATTTCTCAATTTTTCTTTTTTTTTAAAAAACACTTTATTAAGGCATTTATGGTTTTGTAACAATTAAAGATACAAATACAAATGTAAACATAGTTCAGTGCATAATACATCCCTCCATCTCCCACTGTTCCCACCTAGTCTAAACAGAAAATAGCCTAACTCCCCCATTTCTCAATTTTTCAACATAAATGTTTGAGAACACACAGCCATAGATTCAAAAACAGTTTCTTCCCCTCTTTTACCAGACTCCTGAATAACCCTCTTAGGGTCTGAACTGATCTTATGGACTGAACTGATCTTTCTATGAAACTTCTCTACAGTTGTTGCACTTAATACTGTAACTTCACCCACTGTCTATGTTTATGATTTTCATTATGTATCCTCATGTATTTATCATATGTTCTATGTTTTCATGTATGGAACAATCTGCCTGGACTGTATGCAGAACAATACTTTTCACTGTACCTTGGTACACATGACAATAAATCTAAATCTACACTTTTTACTTCCTGCTAATTATTTATTATTTGGCCAAGAAAACAGATCCATTTCAGTGCAATACAAAATGCTGGAAAAACTCAACACATCAGACGGCATCTGTGGAGAGAGAAATAGAGTTATGTTTCAGTTATCTGGTGCTGTTCTGTAACTGACCACTGGTAGCTCAGTTGACATGATTTTCTCTGTCTTCACCTCAGTGCCTGTTAATTGTATGTTAAAGTTAAAAGTGAGCAGGTGGATGGCATTGATTAAATACACTGAGCACTCTTTGTGCTTTGACTGGGAGTGGGGAGTAGTCACCCATTGAGGGTGTATGTACAATATGACAATCCAAATGTGAAACCAGGACTCTCAACATAGCGGTCCTAACTGTGCTTGAGCTACAATGAGGTTAAACCCGACATTGACTAAATCTGATCGTTAGAGCAGTGTCTGAAATACAGTGATCACAGATGGAAATACATTCTACCAGGACCAAGAGTGTAACATTCTGTGTTCTGAAGACATCCAACAAGAGAGATACTTAGTTATGACTTGATGCCTTGATGCATGTTCTTCGATGACAATACAATGCTGACAATATAAAGGGAGGCTTCATTGGCACTGTGCGTTGGTTAGAGAGGAGGAAGACATTTGTAATGTTGGGTTCTGTAAATAATTTCGGTAAAAGACTGGCGTCAGATTTCCTAGTTCATCAACTGGCTTCAGAATGAATCAACAATGTCTTCTGAAGCCCAGAGAAAGTGAGACCTTGTTCAGGCCATTTCAGATATGAGCCTTCATCTCATGCTGACTTTTATAGATACTATTGTATTGTGTCAGTGGACTGCAAAAGCATCCTCTTTAAATATTGCTTCATGTCATATTTATCACAAAAATAACCCTGAGAAGGTAATATTCAAGCTTCAAATTTTGGGAAGTGAGACAAGAGTGACACAAATTTCAAAGTATATTCAAACACATGGAATTACGGTATATATAGAACATAGAACATAGAACGATACAGCGCAGTACAGGCCCTTCGGCCCTCGAGGTTGCACCGACATGGAAAAAATCTAAAGGCCATCTAACCTACACTATGCCCTTATCATCCATATGCTTATCCAATAAATTTTTAAATGCCCTCAATGTTGGCGTGTTCACTACTGTTGCAGGTAGGGCATTCCACGGCCTCACCACTCTTTGCGTAAAAAACCCACCTCTGACCTCTGTCCTATATCTATTACCCCTCAATTTAAGGCTATGTCCCCTCGTGCTAGCCACCTCCATCCGCGGGAGAAGACTCTCGCTGTCCACCCTATCTAACCCTCTGATCATTTTGTATGCCTCTATTAAGTCACCTCTTAACCTTCTTCTCTCTAACGAAAACAACCTCAAGTCCATCAGCCTTTCCTCATAAGATTTTCCCTCCATACCAGGCAACATCCTGGTAAATCTCCTCTGCACCCGTTCCAAAGCTTCCACGTCCTTCCTATAATGAGGCGACCAGAACTGTACGCAATACTCCAAATGCGGCCGTACTAGAGTTTTGTACAACTGCAACATGACCTCATGGCTCCGGAACTCAATCCCTCTACCAATAAAGGCCAACACACCATAGGCCTGCTTCACAACCCTATCAACCTGGGTGGCAACTTTCAGGGATCTATGTACATGGACACCGAGATCCCTCTGCTCATCCACACTACCAAGAATTTTACCATTAGCCAAATATTCCGCATTTCTGTTATTCTTTCCAAAGTGAATCACCTCACACTTCTCCACATTAAACTCCATTTGCCACCTCTCAGCCCAGCTCTGCAGCTTATCTATGTCCCTCTGTAACCTACAACATCCTTCTGCACTGTCTACAACTCCACCGACTTTAGTGTCGTCTGCAAATTTACTCACCCATCCTTCTGCGCCCTCCTCTAGGTCATTTATAAAATTGACAAACAGCAACGGCCCCAGAACAGATCCTTGTGGTACGCCACTCGTAACTGAACTCCATTCTGAACATTTCCCATCAACTACCACTCTCTGTCTTCTTTCAACTAGCCAATTTCTGATCCACACCTCTAAATCACCCTCAATCCCCAGCCTCCGTATTTTCTGCAATAGCCGACCGTGGGGAACCTTATCAAACGCTTTACTGAAATCCATATACACCACATCAACTGCTCTACCCTCGTCTACCTGTTCAGTCACCTTCTCAAAGAACTCGATAAGGTTTGTGAGGCATGACCTACCCTTCACAAAACCATGCTGACTGTCCCTAATCATATTATTCCTATCTAGATGATTATAAATCGTATCTTTTATAATCCTCTCCAAGACTTTACCCACCACAGACGTTAGGCTCACCGGCCTATAGTTACCGGGGTTTTTGAAAGTGATGTACATTAAAATTCCCAATTAATGCCACAAAAATGGCTGGGATAGGAGAAGCAACGCAAGATACAGCCTTCCCACCTGGTGGTGGCAGATCAGGAGGTAGAATTATGATGTGACTTTTGACAGTATCGTTGATGGGATAATTTTAAAACTTGAGTTAATTTTTTTAAATGTTCCAATTAATGGGCAATTTACCGTGGCCAATCCACCTACCCTGCACATCTTTAGGTTGTGGGGGTGAGACCAATGCAGACACAGAGAGAATATGCATACTCCACACAGACAGTGATCCAGGGCTGGGATCGAGCCCGGGTCCTCCGCACCATGAGACACCACTGCGCCACCATGCCGCCCCAACTTGAGTAATCTTAATAGCTAATGGTGCTACTCTGCAGTTCCGCAAAGTTATCCTGTGATTAGCTGAGGCATTCGGATTAGGACTTTCTCAGGCTAAATCCATGGTCTGTGCAAAATTGGTTGACCTTAGATAAACAGACAAGCTCTTCCTTCTGATTGGATGTCGGCCAACTTGCTGTCAAGGCCCTGGCTGAATAACAGCCATTTGGGTGAACTACCTAAAGGTGCCGAATGTCCATGGAACTCTACTTAACGAAGAGTCAACGAGAATTAAATTGATCTTTGACAATAATTCTAAACAGCCAATAGCGAATCAGCAGTCTATTTTACAATCGGGCCAATTTTGTTGAAATCAATCAATCAGGGAGTAAAACCCTCCACCAATTCACTATCATCTGTTTAGAATTAGATGATATTGCCAGAGACCAATTTCACTCCCAATGTCTTCAAGAGAAGGTGGGAAAATGAAAAAAAAAAATAATTCCTCCAGATTACAAGTGGAGGAAATTGATTTGCATTTTAAAATTTGAAATTGGATATTTAGTTTACACTTTATACTTTTTCAGACACCCACTCAAACACCAGACTGACAAGACCAAAACTGATAGTAACTCCAAGACAATAACATCTATAAATATAACTATGTGGGAAACCAGCATCCTCGCCCTTTCCTTCTCCCTATTCCTAACCTTGTTTTGATCCCATCAACTCCGCGGTAATTGGCTACTACAGCCTAATAAAGCAGCACAGAATAACCTATTGAAATAAATGCCAATATATGTGAGCCTAAAAGAATCTCAACTTTATTTACACATTAACACCTCTAAATGAATTGGTTCCAGCACCTTTGTTTCTTTTTGAATAATAACAAGCCTAATTACTAATCCCTTCCCCCAACCCTGCTATTTAATAGAATGGAGAACGTTTACTTGAGAAATATGCCTCTTTAATTTCCAATTCACTTTAAAGTGTGGCACTAGCAATTTTGAGATTAAAGGCAAACATCAACATTTACTGACACTGTTAGAATGGTATGCTGAGGAAAACAGAAAATTTAAAAAAATGAATACTAGTTATTTAACCTTGAAAGCTGTGACTGTTTCCTGACTGAAAAGCTTACGAATTCTCGTTAACTATTCATTATTTGTCAGGGACATCTGTGACCGACTCTTGTTACAGTATTACCATTTGAATTGACCTAGCAATACAACAGATTGTGGAATGGGCAAGTACACATCACCATAAGCACGTAAACTGCTCCAGAATATAATTAATGTATGATTTAATGCTATCAAACAATCCTGCATCTGGGCTAATTTGGGTGTTGAATGAGCAGGGGTGGATGCACTACTTACTCTTCTTTCAAATTGGAAAAGCAACCCTCCACACATACATACTGATGACACGCACATGGCTGTGTCTTGTCTCTCATTTATTTCTTCCTTTCGAAATTAGGGTTTTCCTTTATCCGATTTTAAAAAAACAATAGGATAATTTCCAAATAGCGTCATGAAATAATTTTAGTAAAGCAACTTCCACGCACTTACAGATGGAACTCAACTCCTGTTGCTTTTGCTTACTCCAGAACTGTTGTCCTGGTGACTTGATGCTTCCTACATCTCATTGAGCAAATTGGAACTGACCAAATCTTTTGCCAGCTGATGAATACTTGCGTTTATACAGTGCCTTTCATGTCCACTTGACATCTCAGAGCACTCTGCTGCTAATTAAGTACTTTGAAAGTGTTGCCATGTTTGCAAATGTATGCCAGGTCATATGTGCACCGCTGCTGTTTCCATCAACCTTCCATTTGGGTTCAGGTGATTATCCACAACCTCAACATTCTGCCCATACCTGAGCTGAGCTAGCATCCCTCATTTGGCCTGCTCCCAAAATAATGACTCTCAACATTCCTGCTTACATACCTGTTTCAATCAATCTGCTGTCAAAACTCATGCTTTCTGCACCTCAGTGGCCAGTTTGTCTACTACTGTGTTCACCATCCTTTACCATAGTATCATAGAATCACTACAGTACAGAATGAGGCCATCTGGCCCATCAAGTCTGCACCGACCCTCTGAAAGAGCAACCTATCTAGGCCCACCCTCTCCCCATAACCCAGTAACCCCACCTAACCTTTTGGGACACTAAGAGGCAATTTAGCATGGCCAATCCACCTAGCCTGCACATCCTTCGACTGTGGGAGGAAACCGGAGCACCCGGAGGAAACCTATACAGACACGGAAGATAACGTGCAAACTCCACACAGACAGTCACCCGGGGCCAGAATTGAACCTGGGTCCCTGGTGCTGTGAGGCAGCAGTGCTAACCTCTGTGCCACCGTGCCGCCCCATACTTTGGAAATGCCAACTAATTCAAAACCCAACAGCCTGATCTCTTCTCCTGCGTATAATTTGTTTATTCCTCGCTATCATATTCACCCTACATCTCTGACTTACAGCACGTCAATGAATTGACTTCAAGATTCTCACTCTTGCTTTGAAATTTGTTTGCATAATTTCTCAATCTTAAAGACAGAGCAAGAGTAGGAAGGCAGTGCAGGTGTCCCCTGCGCCCATCTCCCTGCAAAACAGATATACCGCTTTGGATACTGTTGGGGGAGATGGTTCAGCAGGGGAAGGCAGCAGCAAGGTTCATGGCACCGTGGCTGGCTCTGCTGCGCTGCAGGGCAGGAAGAAAAATGGCAGGGCTATAGTGATAGGGGACTCGATCGTAAGGGGAATAGACAGGCGGTTCTGTGGACGCAATCGAGACTCCAGGATGGAATGTTGCCTCCCTGGTGCAAGGGTCAAGGATGTCTCAGAGCGGCTGCAGGACATTCTGGGGGGGGGGGGGGGAGGGTGAACAGCCAGCTGTCGTGGTGCACATAGGCACCAACGATATAGGTAAAAAACGGGATGAGGTCCTACAAGCGGAATTCAGGGAGTTAGGAGTTAAACTAAAAAGTAGGACCTCAAAGGTAGTAATCTCAGGATTGCTACCAGTGCCACGAACTAGTCAGAGTAGGAATGTCAGGATAGATAGGATGAATGCGTGGCTCGAGAGATGGTGCAAGAGGGAGGGATTCAAATTTCTGGGGCATTGGTACGGGTTCTGGGGGAGGTGGGACCAGTACAAACCGGACGGTCTGCACCTGGGCAGGATTGGAACCGATGTCCTAGGGGGGTGTTTGCTAGAGCTGTTGGGGATGGTTTAAACTAATGTGGCGGGGGGATGGGAACCGATGCAGGAAGTTGGAAGGTAGTACAACAGGGACAGAAGCAAAAGGAAGTAAGGGGGAAAGTGCAAGACAGAGAAAACATAGTCAAAAATGAAAAAGGGCGACAGTACAAGGTACAGTGACTGAGGGGAGCTCAGTGAATAGGCCCAGTAATACTAAAAGGAATAAAACTGGAGATGTTAAGATTCAAAACAGAGGTAAAAAACCAACATAAGTGTACTTTACCTGAATGCTCGTAGTATTCAGAATAAAGTAAATGAGTTGATGACGCAAATCATCGTGAATGACTATGATTTAGTGGCCATTACTGAAACATGGTTAAAGGATGGTCACGACTGGAAGTTAAATATCCGAGGGTATCAAACTATTCGGAAGGACAGATGGATGGTAAGGGAGGTGGTGTTGCTCTGTTATCTAAGGATGACATCCGGGCAATAGTAAGGGATGACATCGGTGCTATGGAGGGTGGAAATCAGGAATAGTAAGGCGAAAAAGTCATTGATAGGAGTAGTCTATTGGCCACCAGATAGTAACGTTATGGTGGGGCAGGCAATAAACAAAGAAATAACTGATGCATGTAGAAATGGTACAGCAGTTATCATGGGGGATTTTAATCTACTTGTCGATTGGTTTAACCAGGTCGGTCAAGGCAACCTTGAGGAGGAGTTTATAGAATATATCCGCGATAGTTTCCTAGAACAGTATGTAATGGAACCTATGAGGGAACAAGCGGTCCTAGATCTTGTCCTGTGTAATGAGACAGGATTGATTCATGATCTCATAGTTATGGATCCTCTCGGAAGGAGCGATCACAATATGGTGGAATTTAAAATACAGATGGAGGGTGAGAAGGTAAAATCAAATATTAGTGTTTTGTGTTTAAACAAAGGAGATTACAATGGGATGAGAGAAGAACTAGCTAAGGTAGACTGGGAGCAAAGACTTTATGTTGGAACAGTTGAGGAACAGTGGAGAACCTTCCAAGTGATTTTTCACAGTGCTCAGCAAAGGTTTATACCAACAAAAAGGAAGGACGGTAGAAAGAGGGAAAATCGACCGTGGATATCTAGGATATCTAAGGAAATAAGGGAGAGTATCAAATTGAAGGAAAAAGCATACAAAGTGGCAAAGATTGGTGGGAGACTACAGGACTGGGAAATCTTTAGGGGGCAACAGAAAGCTACTAAAAAAGCTATAAAGAAGAGTAAGATAGAGTATGAGAGTAAACTTGCTCAGAATATAAAAACAGACAGTAAAAGCTTTTACAAATATATAAAACAAAAAAGAGTGTCTACGATAAATATTGGTCCTTTAGAGGATGAGAAGGGAGATTTAATAATGGGAGATGAGGAAATAGCTGAGGAACTGAACCAATTTTTTGGGTCGGTCTTCACAGTGGAAGACACAAATAACATACCAGTGACTGATAGAAATGAGGCTATGACAGGTGAGGACATTGAGAGGATTGTTATCACTAAGGAGGTAGTGATGGGCAAGCTAATGGGGCTAACAGTAGACAAGTCTCCTGGCCCTGATGGAATGCATCCCAGAGTGCTAAAAGAGATGGCTAGGGAAATTGAAAATGCACTAGTGATGATTTACCAAAATTCACTAGACTCTGGGGTGGTCCCGGTGGATTGGAAATTAGCAAACGTGACACCACTGTTTAAAAAAGGAGGTAGGCAGAGAGCAGGAAATTATAGGCCAGTGAACCTAACTTCGGTAGTAGGGAAGATGCTGGAATCTTTCATCAAGGAAGAAATAGCGAGGCATCGGGATAGAAATTGTCCCATTGGGCAGACGCAGCATGGGTTCATAAAGGGCAGGTCGTGCCTAACTAATTTAGTGGAATTTTTTGAGGACATTACCAGTGCAGTAGATAATGGGGAGCCAATGGATGTGGTATATCTGGATTTCCAGAAAACCTTTGACAAGGTGGCACACAAAAGGTTGCTGCATAAGATAAAGATGCATGGCATTAAGGGTAAAGTAGTAGCATGGATAGAGGATTGGTTAATTAATAGAAAGCGAAGAGTGGGGATTAATGGGTGTTTCTCTGGTTGGCAATCAGTAGCTAGTGGTGTCCCTCAGGGATCCGTGTTGGGCCCACAATTGTTCACAATTTACATAGATGATTTGGAGTTGGGGACCAAGGGCAATGTGTCCAAGTTTGCAGATGACACTAAGATGAGTGGTAAAGCGAAAAGTGCAGAGGATACTGGAAGTCTGCAGAGGGATTTGGATAGGTTAAGTGAATGGTCTAGGGTCTGGCAGATGGAATACAATGTTGACAAATGTGAGGTTATCCATTTTGGTAGGAATAACAACAAACGGAATTATTATTTAAACGGTAAAATATTAAAGCATGCCGCTGTGCAGAGAGACCTAGGTATGCTAGTGCATGAGTCACAGAAAGTTGGTTTACAGGTGCAACAGGTGATTAAGAAGGCAAATGGAATTTTGTCCTTCATTGCTAGAGGGATGGAGTTTAAGACTAGGGAGGTTATGTCACAATTGTATAAGGTGTTAGTGAGGCCACACCTGGAGTATTGTGTTCAGTTTTGGTCTTCTTACTTGAGAAAGGACATACTGGCACAGGAGGGTGTGCAGAGGAGATTCACTAGGTTAATCCCAGATCTGAAGGGGTTGGATTACGAGGAGAGGTTGAGCAGACTGGGACTGTACTCGTTGGAATTTAGAAGGATGAGGGGGGATCTTATAGAAACATTTAAAATTATGAAGGGAATAGATAGGATAGATGCGGGCAGGTTGTTTCCACTGGCAGGTGAAAGCAGAACTAGGGGACATAGCATCAAAATAAGGGGAAGTAGGTTTAGGACTGAGTTTGGAGGAACTTCTTCACCCAAAGGGTTGTGAATCTATGGAATTCCTTGCCCAGTGAAGCAGTTGAGGCTCCTTCATTAAATGTTTTTAAGGTAAAGATAGATAGCTTTTTGAAGAATAAAGGGATTAAGGGTTATGGTGTTCTGGCCGGAAAGTGGAGCTGAGTCCACAAAAGATCAGCCATGATCTCATTGAATGGCGGAGCAAGCTGGAGGGGCCAGATGGCCTACTCTTGCTCTTAGTTCTTATGTTCTTATGTTCTTAATTAGGCAGAGGATGGAGGTGGTGGGGAAGAGAGGGGTATTGAGGAGAAAGCTGGGGACTGGAGAATTAGAGACAAGCCAGGATGGAGAGGGAGAAAGAAAGGAGGGTGGGGGATGAAGAGAAATTGTGGAGAAAATTGCAAATGCTATTATGAGTGGTCAGAATTGGATGCTGGGGGATGGTAAGGGGTTCAGTGGGGTAGGATTTTTTTCCTTAGTTAGTGTAGAAGAGATGCCATGGGAGCAGGCAAGGAGCCAGTCAAGTCAAAGTGAGGTGGGACTGGAGACAGTAGATTGGATTGGTTATGTGTTGGAGTATCTGTGGGATAGAGTGGCCAGCAATTGAAAGATCAGTCGGGCTGAAGAGTGAATAGGTTGGTGGGCCCATTAGGACAAATTGAAGCAGAGACAGAGGCCACAAAAGAGATTTATAAGCTTCCTAAGTGTCGGTTTTCAAATTGCCGGGGTGCATCTGATGAGATTCTTGATCAGGGGTGAATGACCGTCAGTGAATAGAGCTAGTGCAGGTATGATTAGCTTCTCTGGATGGTAAAAAGCTCTCAAACATCTAAAATACTATACTGGTTTTAAAACTAAATGTTAAGTGACAGGCCAAACTTATGACCACCTACAGGCATAACTGGTAATGTATATTATAACTGGCAAATAAATATTGACATTTTTAAAATAGGATTTCTCACTGATAAATTCTGACAATGTTTGTTGAGATTGACTGTAGAAATCAGTTCAGTACTTTTAATATATAATAATATTTAGAGGAAATCGCACAAGCAAAAAGTTATCAATTGCGATTGTAGTGCAAGGGCAGTGTGTGGGTGCGAACGAGCAAAAGGCTATAATATTCTTCAAAAATCGAATAGCTATCTCATGTAACAGACTTTTAGGCAGAAAGCTGGGAAGGAAATATTTAAGATGTGTTGCGATGGCCTGGAAGTGGTTCTGGACAGATTTCTAGAAAATAATCTGATATCATCTGAGTAGCCTGACTGCACTGTGGTACGGTGATTAAAACAGATAGTGGCTTTTATGTTTCAAAAATACTACCTCATTTAGTTGTGCAGGGCTCTGGTGGAACCACATCTGGAGTACTGTGTAGAGTCCTGGTCACCTTATTTGAGGAAGGATATAAATGATCAGAAGCAGTTCAACGAAGGTTTACTAGACTAATACCAGGAATGGGCGGGTTCTCTTATGAGGAAAGGATGGACAAGCTAAGCTTGTATTCCCCGGAGTATAAAGAGTACGATTGAAACCTTTAGGATCCTGAGGGGTCTTGGCAGGGTGGATGTGGAGAGGATGTTTCCTCTTGTGGGAGAACCGAGAACTCGGGGTCACTGTTTAAAAATAACCAGTCGCTCATTTAAGACAGAGATGAGAAAAAAAAGTGTCTCACAGAGGGCTATGAGTCTTTGGAACCCTTTTCCTCAAAGGCAGTGAAAGCAGAATCTTTGCATATTGTTCAGGCAGAGTTAGATAGCCTCTTCATTACCAAGTGGGTGAAAGGTTATCAGGAGGCAGGAATGTGGGGTGGAAGTTACAATCAGATCATCCATGATCTTATTGAATGGCAGAGCAGGCCCGAGGGGCTGAATGGCCTACTCCTGCTCCTAATCCATGTGTTTGCATGTTTAGAATAAAGGGCTCAACACAAACGGTTGTTGCATTATACCCACCTGCTCACTACAAATAAAAATTGAAAAATATATTCAGTTCTGATAATTACAATTTGCATGCTGTCTTATAATTGCATATAGTTACAAAAGCAATCAATCATAATTTTTTTAAATCCATTAAAAAATGTTTACTTCCCATTTATTCTCTAACAGTGTCATTACATGACAGTTTCTGTCTTGATGAAAGTCATTTTTGGATATGCACCAAAACAAAAGTGTTTGTGTAATTTGGGAGTCAGTTTGACATCCTCACTTCTGAGCATACTAAAGTGAGAACGTCTCGAATAGATCGTATCATATTGCTTAGGTTTTGCAATGGTGCAGTAAAAGCCATATTTTAACAGTGCCCAGATAATCCATGGGATCTCCTGGGAACTTTTCAAGCATTATGGAATCACTTTAATGTTCTAAGAGAAGCAATGCCATTGCCTGTATTTTCTTTATATTAATAATTGTTCACCTGGGAATGGAGCTCTCTGCCTGTCCAATACTTGCTGTTCTTTAGCTGCTACTGTTCAGTGCAAATTTCAGCCCACAGTGTAACCTGGTTTGCCATTTGCTCACTGCACCATATGAGGCACATTTATGTCAATCTTTGTGAACCACACTCCCATTTTGCACCCAGATCAGTGAGTAAATCTCATGTAATCTCACTGCTGACAAACTGGTGACCCATTGAAAGCACAGACCAGCAAAGTACCTTTACTTTAAATAGGTGACTGTAATCCGGCTGCACATCCAGGGATCCAAGTGTAATCGAGTCATAGTCATTACAGAACAGAAGGTGGCTATTCAGCCCATTTGCCCCGTAGCCTATACCTGTAGTCTAACAAGTTTATTTCCACTAAGTGCTCTTCAAATTTGCTTTTGAAATTGTTATTTGTCTGAACATCCGCTACCCTTGTGGGCCAAGTCCAGGTCACTACCATTCAATCATAGAATTCCTACAGTGCAGAAGGAGGCTATTCAGACCAATGTGTCTTCACCAAACCTCCCAATGAACACCTCACCCAGGCCCACACCCCTGCCCCATTCCGCAGCCCCATCTAACCCACACATCCTTGGACACTCAGGGGGCAATTTAGCATGGCCAATACACCTAACCTGAACATCTTTGGACTGTGGGTTGAAACCAGAGGAAATACACGCAGACACAAGGAGAAGTACAAACTCCACACAGACAGTGACCCAAGGCCCAGAATTGAACCCGGGTCCCTGCTGCTGCGAGGCAGCAGTGCTAACCACTGTGCCACCTTGCCACCCCATGTAGTGGCAATGTTGTTGGACTGTTAATCCAAAAACCCAGGTTAATGAACTTGGCACATGGGTTCATATGCCACCATAGCAGCTGGTGGAATTTGAATTCAGTAAATAAATCTGGAACATAAATCCAATCTCAATAACGGTAACCATGAAATTATCCCCCACTATCATTAAAAACCCATTGTGCTCACTAATGCCCTTTAGAGAAAGAAATGTGCCAGCCTTGGTTGGTTTGGTTTACATCTGACTCCAGACCCACAACAATGTAGTTGGCTCTGTCATGCCTTCTGAAATGGCGTAGTAAGCCACTCCGTTTAAGGACAGTTGGTGATGGGCAATGAATGCTGGCCTTGTGGCATGCACATCCCATCAAAGGATAAAGAAAAAGCAATTGTGTAAAAATGTTCTTCCTCACATCCACACAACCATCCCTGCATTTCTTGACCAAAATCTTAAATCTATGACCTCCAATTCCTTGTATAATCAGCAAATGGCTTTTCTTCGTCCGTCTACCTAAACCTGTCAAAATCTTGTACACCTCTTTCAAATCTTCCCTTAATCTTTTTTGCTCCAAGTGAACGACACCAGCTTTTCCAACATAATCGTGTGGCAAAAGTCTCATCCCTGGAACCATTCTGGTAAATCTTTTCTGCCCCCTCTCAAGAACCCTTACAACTTTATAAAGTATGCTGCCCAGAACAAGATACAATATCTAGTTGTGGCCCAGCCAGAATGTTATAAAGGTTCAGAATAACTTTCTTGCTTTGGCACTTAATACCTCCCTTTATGAAGCTCAAGCTCCCAAGAAGATCCCAAATTCTGAAGCAGAGTCATATTGGACTCTGTTATGGGCAGCACGGTGGTGCAGTGGGTTAGCACTGCGGCCTCACGGCGCCGAGATCCCAGCTCTGGGTCACTGTCCGTGTGGAGTTTGCACATTCTCCCCGTGTTTGCATGGGTTTTGCCCCCACAACTCAAAAGATGTGCAAGCTAGGTGGATTGGCCACGCTAAATTGCCCCTTAATTAGAAAAAAATGAATTGGGTACTCTAAATTTTTTTTTTAATATTGGACTCTGTTACTCTCTCCCCAAGTGCTATCAGACTTGTTGAGCTTTCCCAGAACTTTCAATTTCTTTCCATGATCCCGTTTGTTTTGCTAATTATTCTCTCGATATGTCCCGCCATCTTCAAAGATCTAGGCACATGGACCTTATGGTCCCTTTAGAACTATATCATTATGTCTATATTGCCTCTTCCTATCCCTTCTGCCACAGTTTGCACATTCTCCCCATGTCATTGTGGGTTTCCTCCAGGTGCTTTGGTTTTCTCCTTCAGTCCAACGGTATGCAAATTAGCTGGATTGGATATGCTAAATTGCCCCTCGGTAGGGTTACGGGGATAGGGTGGGGGATTAGGCCTGGGTAGAGTGCTCTTTCAGAGGGTTGCAGACTTGATGAGCTGAATGGCCTCCTTCTGCACTGTAGGGATTCTATGGATTCTGGGAAGATTCTCTGTAGTAACTCAGCAAGGTTCCTTAGCCAACACCTTTCAAACCCACGACCACTACCATCTAGAAGGACAAGAGCAGCAGATACCTGGGAACCCCACCACCTGGAGTTTCCGCTCCAAGTCACTCACCACCCTGACTTGGAAATATATTGCCATTCCTTCACTATCACTGGGGCAAAGTCTTGGCACTCCCTCCCTAACAGCACTGTGGGTTTACCTACTCCTGAAGGACTGCAGTGGTTCAAGAAGGCAGCTCAGTATCACCTTCTGAAGGGCAACTAGGGATGGGCAACAAATGCTGGCTGAACCAGCGAAGCCCACATCCCGTTAATGAATATTTAAAAAAATTCTCCAGTACCAGATCTAGCAATGTCCCTTTCCTATTTGGAATCAAAATTTAGCACAGTAAGAAGTCTTACAACACCAGGTTAACGTCCAACATTTTTGTCTCAAACTCTAGCTTTCGGAGCACTGCTCCTTCCTCAGGTGAACCAAAGGTTCCTCAGGTTTGAAACAAAAATGTTGGACTTTAATCTGGTGTTGTAAGACTTCTTAAAGTGCTCACCCCAGTCCAACGCGGGCATCTCCACATCAACATTTAGCAGTCAAGGAAGTTTTCCATACCACACATCAGAAGTCTTTCCCTTCCTTTCTGGAAAGGGTCCAGAAGAGGATCACAAAAATGATCCCCAGAAAGAAGAGCTTGTCATATGAGGAGCGGTTGAGGACACTGGGTGTGTACTCATTATGGTTTAGAAGAATGAGGGGGGGGGGGGGGGGGGGATCTCATTGAAACTTACAGGATACTGAAAGGCTGAGATTGAGTGGATGGGGAGAGGATGTTTCCACTTGTAGGAAAAGCTAGAACCAGAGTGCACAATCTTAGACTGAAGGGACGATCCTTTACAGCTAAGGTGAGGAGGGATTTCTTCGGCCAGAGGGTGGTGAATCTGTGGAACTCTTTACCGCAGAAGGTTGTGAAGTCCAAATCACTGAGTGTTTTTAAGACCGAGATAGATAGGTTCTTGATTAATAAGGGGATCAGGGTTATGGGGAGAAGGCAGGAGAATGCGGTTGAGAAACATATCAGCCATGATTGAATGGCGGAGCAGACTCAATGGACCAAAATGGTCCAATTCTGTTCCAATGCCTTATGGTCTTATGGTCTTATTTGCCTTTACTCTAACATTATCCTGATTACAGTAAGAAGTCTTACAACACCAGGTTAAAGCCCAACATGTTTGTTTCATACACTAGCTTTCAGAGCACTGCTCCTTCCTCAGAGGAGCAGTGCTCCGAAAGCTAGTGTTTGAAATGAACATGTTGGACTTTAACCTGGTGTTGTAAGACTTCTTACTGTGCTGACCCCAGTCCAACGCCAGCACCTCCACATCATTATCCTGATTGATATTTGTCCCCTAATATCCCCACTATAGTTCTTGTATATCCCTGTGATTTCCCTTGAGAATTGCTCCTCTATCCCTCTCTCCCTCTCTCACTATTTGGAGGCTTAAAGGATATCTCAGTAGCGTGAACATATCTCATTTCTTGCTTCTTTTATATTTTGCGCAGTTAACAGAGGAAAAACGACACAAATGTCACTGAATGCATTTCAGTAATGTCAGAGCACTTAGAAATAATGGCCTGTGACCACCAATACTATAAAGTCACTGAAATGAAAAAAAAAATGATATAAAAATGTTAGATTACTTTTTGATTCTTCAAGTTTGTGCTGATATGTTTGAACTATACAAGCAACTCTTTTCTCCAAGGATCAGTATTGAACCACAGTAGAAAATCAGACATTATTGAACCACAGCAGTCTATTAAGAGATTCTGAATATTAGCACCTAGTATTACAGGTCAAAGATCAAATTTTAGCTGTACATGGAAGAATCCTTCACAAACATGGTATGAATTGTCCACAAAACTATTTTTGATTTACTTTTCCAAATCACCATTCATTTCTGATCACAGTACCTACAGAATATGATAAATATTTTCAACAAGCGGCAAACCTTTTAAGACTATTTGTCAGAAGACCTTGAAAGAATTCAAGCTTTGAACTGTGGAATTCGGAACCATATTTAAATATTTTTTTTCAAACCTTAACTGTCACTTAAAAGCCACATCTCTCTGCATTGAATCATAAATGTTGTGAGCTTGTTTATCTCCCAACTATTTATGCATGTGGGCATTTTTGCCATTCTTATATACATTAAAAATTAAATTTAGAGTACCCAATTCTTTTTTTTCCCAATTAAGCGGCAACTTCGCGTGGCCAGTTCACCTTCCCTGCACATCATTTGGGTTGTGGGGTAGATGGATTGGCCACACTAAATTGCCCCTTAATTGGAAAAAATGAATTGGGTACTCTAAATTGATTTAAAAAGTATTACTTTAGTTAGGATTTATCCAGAATGTTTCTTGGTTAATATTATTAATTATGTGGAATTTACATGAGGAATTTGAGAAAACAGGGAATGGGGGAAGGTTTTTTAGCTTACCCAGATTACCTCAGTTTGTAGCCCTTTCATCTCTGAGTCCGTAGGTTGTGGGTTCAAGTTAAACTAATCCACATTATCACAAGTGCCAAGCAAAGGGAGCGTTGCATTTTTAGAATTGCTGTGACTCCAGTGAGTTGTAAAATTAAGTCTCTGTTAGCTTATGCCCGTGGTCCAGATGCACGTTAAATACCCAATGGCACAACTTAGAAAAATGGAGAATTCCCGATGTGTCCTGACCAGCATCAATTCCTTAACTAGTGTAATCAAAAAATAATTAACAGGCTCTCCTTCACAGAAACACACAATTGCTATAGCACAGAATTAGATCATTTGGCCCATGGTGTTTGTGCAGTAGGAGCATTTTAACGAGTGTCACTGTCCCACCTTCTCCCCATAGCCCTGCACCATCAGCTTTTTTAGTTAGCAGTCTGATTCCCCCTTGAAAGCCTCGGTTAAACCTGCTTCCACCACACTCTCAGGCAGTGCATTCTGGATCCTAACCATTCGCTGTGTGAAACCGGTTTTCCTCATGTCACCATTGCTTCTTTTGCCAATTCCCTTAAACCTGTGCCCTCTGGTTCTCAATCCTTTTCCAGGTATAAACCATTTCCCCCTATCTACAGTTGGTCATTTCCAATCTTTGAGTTATATTCAACATTTTGAAACCATGCCCTGAACACTGCAGTCTATGTCATTAATAAAGATCAGGAAGAGTAAGGGTCCCAACACTGACTCCTGGGGCACTGCACTACATATCTTCCTCCAATCTGAAAAACAACCATTTATCATTACCCTCTGTTTCCTGTCACTGAGCCAATTTCTTATCGCGTTTTATTACACAAGCTAGAATTCTGCTCACAAGGCTATTGTGTGGAACCGAATCAAATGCCTTTTGAAAATCCATATGTGCTACATCAAAGCATTACCCTCATCAACCTTCTCTGTTAACTCCTCAAAAACCTCCAGCTAGTTAGTTCAACCTGATTTACCCTTAATAAGTCTGTGCTGGCTTTCCTTCATTAAATTTCCCCAAGGGATTATTCATTTGAATCCAAATAATTGTTTCAAGAAGTTTCCTCAGCAAAAGGTTATACTGACTAATCTGTAGTTGTTTGGTTTATCTTACACCCTGTTTTGAACAAGGGGGCGACATTTTTGATTCTCCAGTCTGCTGGCACCACTCCTGAGTCTAAGGAAGACTGTAAAATTATGACTAGGACCTGTAAAATTTCCATTCTCACTTCCCGCAGTATTCTTGGATGCACCCTATCTGGTCCTGGTGCCTTATCAACTGTAAGTACAGACAACCTATCCAATACATGCTATTTATCAACTTTACACCCTTTGAATGCCTGCGTGGCTTTCTATTTCACCATGACCTTCTTTGAGGAATCTTCTTTTTTGCAAAATTGATCGCATAACTATGTCCCCATAATAACTGAATGTACTTACATAAGGATCACTATATGATATGCATTTGTGGGATGTTTCTGCGGTCCTATAGATGTTTTTGGTGTTCTCTTTCAAACCCATTTCTTCTGCATAGAACTTACTCCATCATGGAGATGGTACAATCCATCTAATTTGCTGAGGAAATTGATGTAAAATCTTCTTACCTCTAAATAAAAATCAATGAAAACTACAGAATATTTATGTAACCTTATAACCTACACATCCAAGGCATGATGTCTTTTTACCATCACTTTTCCCTCAGAAACTATCATACCCCACACACCGGCAGAACCATACCCAAAAATGGCAGTATCAGTTCCAGTGAAAACGGTGCAAATTGGCATCAGGGGGTTGTCTCGCAGAATTTTGAGCCTCTTTACAAAAACAAAGTGAGTGGGCATGATTTACGCCATCATTCTGGCAGAGTTTGTGGGGGGGTGGGGGGGGGGGGGGAGCGGTGGCTCTTAGAACCACGATCCACCTCCAAACATTTTGGGGTGTCATCTTTAAAGGGTGTCCTGATCAGGGCTGCAGTCTACTGCCATCCTAGCCCACACCACGGAGGTCTTGGGGGCTCTCCCCCACCCCTGATATTCATCGCCACCCCCTCAATGTCAACTCTCTGCCCCAACCACCAGACAGATACGCACACCGCACCGCCACTAGGATTAGCCCCGGGCACTTCCCCATGGAAGGCGCTGCCAGGTTGCTTGACAGTGCCAATCTGTGCCAGGGGCAGTGCCATGTCCCTTAACTCCCCCCAGGGGCTATACGTATCCCCATGTACCCAGAGCGATCCCCTCGACTGCCTCATATCTGGCCAAACCTGTTGTAAATGATGCCGGTGTGACCGGTGAATATTCCATGAGGGGTGGAAGGCATGGAGACAGTGCTCACTAATGACATGCTAATGCAGTAGAATGAGGTTCCTGGGCTCTCAAGGCATGATTTGCATGACTCCACCGGAGAGTTTGGGGTGAGGGAGGGGGGGGGGGGGGGGGGGCTGAAAATTCCAAACCCCAATGAAGCCAGACAGAATTGTGTTTTTTTATTTTCTTCGGAGTCTGCACTGAGTTTCTCATGGGTGGAGAGTGCGGGCTCAAAATCATCTACACTCTTTAATCATTTTACACTATTGATACCCTCAATCCTCTTCCTAATGAGAATTTTCTTCAACTTAATTCTATGAAATGTCTCAATAAACACATCATTATATATTTTAAAATCTGGAATCCATTCCACATTATGGTATTAATAGTTAGTCAGCAGTCTACTTGAAATGAAAATGAAATGAAAATCGCTTATTGTCACGAGTAGGCTTCAAATGAAGTTACTGTGAAAAGCCCCTAGTCGCCACATTCCGGCGCCTGTTCGGGGAGGCTGTTACGGGAATCGAACCGTGCTGCTGACTTGCTTTGGTCTGCTTTCAAAGCCAGCAAATAGCCCTGTGAGCTAAACAGCCCCTTAGTGAACAGCAAACACATTTTAAGAGAGTAAACCTAATTTTGTGTCAGCATTTATTTTCGAAGCAGATGTGTACCAATGGCAATTGCATGACAATTACATGTACTTTTCTTGAATATAAGTATATACTCATTTTGCAATCAACTACAAATTACAATAAGAGACATTTAGAAAATTACTATAAATTGGCATCCAATTCAACATCTAAAACATTAACATCATAAAATATGATACAAATATTCCTCTGTGCCTAGATATCACTCTTTCCAATTAGTGCTGTAAATGGAAGCAAGATTTTGTGTTTAGAAAAGGCAGATGAAAGAAAAAACAGGCACTCAGCTTTATCCCAAAACAGCCAGCATTTCCAATTATTGCCCTTTCCTGCTCCCTGAATCTAGAAAAAGGTGGGTCCTGGACACCATCATCCAAGAAGCCTCTTCTTCCTAACTTTCTACTCTAAGGGCATTTCCCACGTCCACAAAACCTTGTGGCTAAGTTCTACTTTCCATAATAACAAGCCAGTTCTCCAGATCCATATACTTGAGGGTTATGTGTAGTTAGTACTGCTGTCTACGGTGTTGGGGACCCAGGTTCGATCCCGGCACCGGGTCACTGTCTGCGTGGGTTTCACCCCACAACCCAAATATGTGTAGGTTCGGTGGATTGGCCATGCTAAATTGCCCTTTAGTTGGAAAAAAGTAATTGTGTACACTAAATTTAAAAAAGGAAAAAAAAATCTTCACCGAGTGAGAATGCATAGATGGCTCCTTTGAATGCTACTTGAAGAGAAGTGAGCTTCAATGTGATCAATGTCATTTTCAAGTGTATATGAAGAAATTACCCTGTTGAAGAAACAGTGCGATGTTTGTTAGGAAGATGTTGAGGTTTTCACCGTTTATCAATGTTAAGTTGCAGACCTGTGTCACTGATTTTTGACATTCAGCAATTCATTCTGCTTCTCTGACTCACAATAATGGCGGACACAGGTGTGACGATTTATGTACAAGAATGCACAAGTATATATATATTGCATGGACATTATCAGAGTTGCAAAAACTTGAAGTTGTTTCGCAAGAGATGGTATTGAAAATAACGTGTTGTGGTCAACTAACATTGTACGTCATAATAATGTACTGATATGTTTTGTTATTGATTTTTTTTAATTTCCTCACGTTGTTACTGTTGTGGTTTTTACTTGGGTAAGTCTGCAGGAAGGTGACTTACTGTAAATGTTTTTAGCAATGCTATTGTGAATCACATTGATGTGTCGGCCTCTCATTTTCTTAACCTCCATCGCCTCGCCATGATGGGCTTGAGGTCAGAAGCTCGATGGAGGAAAAATATCTGGCTAACTTGCAGAACGTACAGATCCAAATATCTTAGATATGCTCCTTGTTTTTCTTTTATTGGGGTATCTGATCTCAAATAGCAAGTAAAAGGAACAGGTCAAGGGTTCCAACTCCTGGCCTACCCAGGGAATGCAGCTGAAGTGTCTGTCTATCAGTCTGGTGTGTGTGACTGTGTATGTCCTTGTAATCGTCAGGGTGAAGGGGATCAGTCTGGTGTATGTTGCCTTCCATGATCAAATAGCTGCCACGACATTACTTAATCACAAAGAATACGTGAGGCTCCTTAAGCATTGGGTGCCTATGGAGCCGACGTCTTAAGAACAGATTGTTTTTACTGTGCATGTTAGCACATCTGGAGCTGGTAAGTTTCTTTAACTCTTACTTCCAGCCAGCGAAAAGGTCTTCCTAGGTCAGTTCTGCTTCAAGGCAGAAATAACAAATATGCTTTTGCCGTGATGTGTTCATCCAGAATCGGGTGACTGGTATTAAGTACATAACTGTGAGTGGTATTGCTGGTCAAGGGATCCGTCTGCAACCTTGTTCCCCTCATATATTATATCCAACCCTTTCAAGATTATTGTATGATCATATGTGAAGGAGTTGACAGCCTTGTCTATTCTGCCCTGTACAAGCTCACATTGGCGTCTTTCAAAGATCCATTGAAATGCTACAAGGAATTGTGCAGGAAGAGGGCATCATACATCACCTTTTACCTTAACACGTGACAATCAGAACTCAGTGCACTTGAAACCATCTCTCCTGTAACTGAAATGGAAAAAGAATGCTCACATTTCCCACCCCACTGACATATGTGTTTAAATCTAATAATATGCCATTCCGCTTACTTCTTCTAGTTCTCTCTCTCTGGTTTCTCCACTCCCATTCACATCTCTCATGTCATTTCCCCTGTGTCAGTATTCTCCACCCCATGTCTCCCTATTTGTGTCTCTTTCACTCCTGTCCCGCTCACCCACTTCCTCTTCATTCCTGTGCCTCCTCTATTACTTTCTGTGTGTCTTCCCCAGCCCCCCCCCCCCCCTTCCTCCTCCCGTGCTGTGACTCCTCTTCTTCTGCTTTGCTCACTCACTCAGTTTTATCCTGCCTCGATTCCCCCGCCCCCGACCGGCCCCCCCGTGTGCCTCCCCCCCCCCCCCCCCCCCTCTGTCTCGTTCTCCTCTCTGTACCCTCTGTTTGTGTCTTTGCGGTTTGCTTCTCTACTTTCAGTCATTGTTTTTTTTTTAAAACACTGACCACGGGCGATCGCAATTGGGACTTAAAGGGAGCAGCTCGGGTTGCTAGTCCCCGAAGGAAATAGTAAATTATATTTCCCCGTTCGATACAATGGCAAGACCCCGGATCCGAGCCGCGCAGAGATGCTTAAATCAGCTAATGTGGCCCAGTGACCTCCCTGGAGTGAGAACGCAGCTGCCTCAGCGGGGCCAGGCTCAGTGTATCCTCCCACACTCTCTCCCCCCACAGGGATAAACGGTACCACTCACTCTCTCTCTCTCTCTCTGTGCAGATATCTGCGCTCTGAAGCTGTCGCACCTTCCAGCCAAAGTGCTGGTACAAAAAAGGCTCCCAAAGAGATTCATTCTGAGAATGGGGGCTCGCACCCACTTGATTATTTGGGGTGCTTTGTGTTGAGCCGGTAAAAAGGTTGGACTTTGGGTTTAATGGCTGAACGACGCCGCTGGGTTATTTAAGACATGATCAGCAGAACATGGAAGGATGTGGAGCTCGTTTGCTGTTTATATTTGATTAGTTTATTGAGCTGACACTTTCTGGTTTGGCCCTGTGTCCGTCTCTCTATTTTTTTTTTCAAACTGTGTCATCTTCTTGCATTCCTCTGGAGCGATATTTGGGGGCAATTGATAAGAGCATGTACATGTTCCACATTGTGAACAGAGGTCCAGTGTTGGGGGTAGTTAAACGGGACAGGGTGAGGAGGTGAACGGAGCTCCATTCTCTTCAGCAGCTCCTGAGAAATGGCAGCTATCTAAAGCGGGTGGGTTTATTGTATCAGTTTGGTCTTCTTACCGTATTAATCTCCACCCTGGGTTTAGTTCACTTTATCGCTCTCCCTCCCAGTGCTACGTGAACGTTGTTTTTGTTGCGCTGCAATTTAAGAATGAAACAAGTTTGCAACAGTTCTCTATTTCTTTGTCTTTTTATGCTGTCAAATACTTCATGTAAATGCGCTGGGGGGTGGGGGGGGGGGGGAATCAATGTGTCTCCATTTGCTCTGCATTTCCCATTCGACACAAGCATCAATGCAGCGGCCGGGTGCTTAAGGTTTGCCCTCCCTGTACCGGTCACATTAAAAGTTCCAGATGGGAACTCACGCAAGCGATGCTGACTGCGGCTGTAAGCATGTTCAGGGTGGGAGTGTTCCAGTGACTGGCCCACAGCTCTCACTGTAAATTCAGATACACCGCAGAGCACAGTCTTGTCCGGGGAAAGCGGCACTGTGTGATGATGGTCACACATCAAGCGCGCATAAGGCAACGTTTAAAATCCCAACAATCGCACGGCCAAAAGTTTGGACTGTTGTACGGGCTTTTTTTGGAAATCGATTTCTGCAATTGAACCGCACGCTCGCTTCAGTTAGTTAAATGGGTCATTTCAGAGTTCGAAATAGCGACTCCGAGGGTTCATGTAAACTGCCCCGAGGCTGATTATTGGGGAAAGGTGGAGGAAAGACTCCTGACCTACTTTGAATGCACGTTATGAAGCAATAGCCCACTGTTTGTCACATTTTCATGGAGCTTTCCGGGATAACATCTGTATTTCATCATCCTGCGATTAAATATCGCTGGAGAATAATATACTTCGTTGTATTTTGATGGCATTACACGATAATATTTATTACAAATCACGCTCTGATCTATGTAACACCGTATTAGGCAGTGAGCTCCTTGGCGAACTTGCTGCATTAAGAGAAAACGCTTGCATTTATATCGTCCGCACAGGTCTCCCGAAGCCTTTACAGTCAATCCAATGCTTTGACGTTTAGTCACTGCTTTAATGTAGGGAAACATGCAACCAATTTGTGGAGAGCAAGGTTCCTGAAACGGCAATTAAATATAAAGTTAAACCATTTGTTTCAGGTGTTGGTTGAGGGTTGAATGTTGGCCAGGTTAGCAGCAGAACTCCTCACTACTTCTGGTAACAGTGCCCTTGGGATCTTTTACTTCTACCTGAGAAGGTAAACTGGGCCTCTGTTTAATCTCACCAGAAAGGTAGCACTTCCCACAGTCCAGCACTCCCTCGGTATAGCTTGGACTATGTGTTCCAGTCCCTGGAGTGAGGCTTGAATTAACAACCTCTGAACACAGAGGTGAGAATGCTACCACTCAGTGAAGGAGGGCATTAAACTTTACTTGCTTGGGGATGGGGTGGGACTGGGTGATAATTCGAAAGACTAAGTCAGAGCTTCTTTTGAATCCATTTGTATATTCTACACAATCCCTTTGGATACAGTAAAGCGATTGAGTCAATACGGATGTCACATGGACCCGAGGCTACGGTGTTGGCTACAAACGATCGCAGTCCATTTTAACGAATTGGTGGACTTTGCGCATTCTTAAAAGGAAAATGCAGATGGTGTCGGTGAAATATTGTACACCTCGACTCGATCTAAATCAGAGACTGTTAGCTGGATTTAAAACTCAAGGAATTGAAGGTAAACGATTGACCTGATTAGGAGATTGGTTAGACAGTAGAAGACAGAGAATAGGACAAGTATGGACTCGAATTGGATTGAAGTGATTCAAAGTGTCTTACAAGGATGTGTGCTGGGGCCTAGACTATTCACTGTACATACTAATGGATTTGATAACATAATAGGGAGCCGTACATCCAAAAGCAAAATGCTGCAGATGCTGAAAACCTAAAATTAAAATGGAAAATGCTGGAAATGCTCAGCAGTTTAGGCAGCGTCTGTGGAGATAAGCAGAGTTAATGTTTTGAGATGATGTTGACCCTTAAGTCTGTTTGTTTTAACCATGTGTAGGAGTTTGGTAATGGCAGAATGATACTAGTATAATAAGTAATGTATCTGGAAGCATAACATTACAAAGAGACGGTTGGGTTATGTGAATGGGAAACATTGCGGTGGGTGAATTTCAACACAAGGAAGATTGAGATCATCCATTTCGGACCAGAAAAAAATCGACTAAAACATTATTTAAATTATGAAAAACTAGGAGCAATGGAGGTCCAAAGAGATTTAGGGGCCCATGAAAATACATCACGATAATGCAGTAGTCTGTTACAAAATAATCAAACAGGCTAATGGCATGTTAGCCTTCTTAACGAGAGTGTTAAAATATAGTGGGGGAGATGTGTACCGGCTGGTTTAGCTCAGTGGGCTAGACGGCTGGTTTGTGGTGCAGAATAAGGCAAGCGGCTAGAATTCAATTCCCGTAGCAGCTGAGAATTCTGAATTCTCCCTCTGTGTACCTGAACAGGCGGCGGAATGTGGCGACGATGGGCTTTTCACAGTAACTTTATTGCAGTGTTAATGTAAGCACACTTGTGACAATAAAGGTTATTTATTTAATTTATTAAAGCTGCATAAAGCCCCAGTTCCATCACATTTGGGCTACTGTGTACAGTTCTGGGTGCCATGCCTCCGAAATTATATATTGGCCTCTAAAGGAGCACAGATTCATCAGCATACGAGCAGGGCTCAGAGTTATAGATTGTGAAGCACGATTACATTAACCAAGCCTGCATTCTATATGATATAGAACGACAGGGGATGATGTGATTGAAGTCTTTTGTATTTTGACAGGAATTGATAACTATAATAGGAGTAGCCCTTTCCTGCTGGTGGGGCAGTCACGGACAGGGGATAACCATAAAACCTGAGCCAGGTCATTGAGGGGAGAAGTTAGGAAATACTATTTCACGCAAAGGGTGGCAGTCGCTTGGAATTCGGTATCACAAAAAGCAGAGGATAATAGCTCAATTAATTATTTAAAATCTGAGATCAATTGTTTTTTTTGCTCGAACATTTTCAGAGGATGAATAGCCCACTCCTGATCCGACATTCCTATTCCAAATGTCGATATTTAAAAGGTGTTTTTCTTTGTTACTGAGTGAAATATCAATGCAAATCTTAATGACCCCAAAACACAACATTCTCTCATATTTTAATATGGCAGTTTCATGGTCACACTTTGATAGAACATTACTGAGTGTTAACACACTATGCCACATTTTTATAATTACAAGTGATGAACTTCATTTTGATGATAAACATACTCATTCACATATTACTGGGTTATAATTTATGATACATTCCATCTGTTCATTGTGTTCTTCCCTAGGGCAGGTCCTAACGCAAATCGCACACAGGAGATTATAACGTAATTTAATAGGAAAAATAGATGAGGTGGCTTCTCATTGCCTCCCGTAATGTTTTAAAAAAATCTTTTATATAAGTTATTTTTGATAAGCTGCAAGACGCCGAAACAGCTTCACCTACCCTTGATGCTGGGGAAGCCCACATACATAATTTTAAGATGATTGGAGGAAGGTATAGGGAAGATGTCAGAGGTAAATTCTTTTCACAGAGAGTGGTGGGTGTGTGGAATGCACTGCCAGCAGAGGTGGTTGAATCAGAGTCATTAGGGACATTTAAGCGACAGGCACATGGACAGCAGTAAATTGAAGAGGTGGTGGTTAGGTTGATCTTAGATCAGGATAAATGGTCGGCACATCGTGGGCTGAAGGGCTGTGCTATGTTCTATACCAAATAGAGGCAAATATTCCCATTGAACAATGACCCAATATTCAACCCCAGTACTGCTTGTTGGTTCTGACTGGAGAGCGACCCAATTCAAGCCCTTCTGATTTAGAGAGGCAAACAACCACTGACATCCATCCAAATGCAAGTATCTGGTAGGGTGGCTACCATTTTTTGTCTCCATTTAGTGGGACTTTTTGGAGTGCACCTCAAATTCATCACCTACTTTCTGCTTAAGGAATTTGATCACTGAACCAATTGCACTTCACCTGAGTGCAAATACCCCACGGGATGTTAACCCAGTATTTGGAGATCTGTCCCACTTAATTTGTTATTGGGGAGGCTACACATGAACTGCCTTTGAAGTAGAAAATAGCTTATTGTCACGAGTAGGCTTCAATGAAGTTACTGTGAAAAGCCCCAAGACGCCACATTCCGGGGAGGCTGGTACGGGAATCGAACCGTGCTACTGGCCTGCTTGGTCTGCTTTAAAAGCCAGCGATTTAGCCCAGTGAGCTAATCACAGTATTGGGATAGTGGACAGAAATTTAAATCTCTGTCACATATTACTGAAAACTAGCACATTACTTCATATGTTTTCACGGTATATTATTATAAAGTATATTCATTTATACTCACAATTATAGCCTGTCACACTTTGTGACGTGCCATCAGATATTAATGCATATATTCTGCCAGATCGCAATGATGCATTACTAAAAAAAAAACGAAGTACCAAATAGCTCTTCCTGGTGATTTATTGTAAGAAGTCTTACAACACCAGGTTAAAGTCCAACAGGTTTGTTCCAAACACGAGCTTTCGGAGCACTGCTCCTTCCTCAGGTGAATGGAGAGGTATGTTCCAGAAACATTTATATAGACAAAGTCAGAGATGCCAGACAATGCTCACCCCAGTCCAACGCCGGCATCTCCACATCATGGTGATTTATTGAATAATATTGTTGTGTTCTATTGCACTTTAATGGCATATTACTGAGGATGGCATAATTCTTTATCATAGTTTGCCTGGATATTACTGAAATAACATACATATTTTGCCGTGCTACTTGCATTATTGATAGTATCTCATGTACTGTATTGGGACATTGCCAGAGAATGCATACTTGTGTCCCCTCACAGCTTTGCAACGTACTGCTGGGTGATACACACATTCTGCAACATTAGATAATAAAATATATCTTGTCAGACTTCTATGAAATTATTGGGTAATACACCATATATCCTTGTCATGCTTTGATGACATACTGCTGGAAATAGCATACCTGCCACATTTCAATATATTGCAACTAGGCAATAATGTCAAACTTTGATGCAATGTCACTGAACAATATATTTAGCACACGTTAAAGATACATCACTGTAAAATTTACGCGTATGCCCGTGTCACCATTGAATAAAGATGCTTTTCAGGTGTAACATGGAGGCGCTGTTATTGTTTGATGCTAACTACATTATTTTGCAATCTTCTACCTAATTCATTACACTGCTTGATGGAATATGACCAAACTCTCCCACATATCGCGTTTCAATATGTCACATTTGATAACACACTGCTTAGCACTCGTTCCAGTATATCTTGTCATAGTTTGATGTCAAAACAATGATAGCTTTCAGCAGTTCGACTATATATTGCTAAGCAATGATTGGTATGTAATGCATGTTTCACCTTGGTGACATATTTGCAGGCCCTGTCAGAGTTTGATGACCTGTCACTGACTTAATATCATTCTCTGGTGGAAAACAATAAGCACATACTAAACTAGCGAAGCAGTGGTTCCCCACGCAGAGGTGTCAACAAATAAGTATTCTGACTTTGTTTTAAACGCACGCTTTCTCAGGTGAGTGAATGGTGGATGCGCGTTCAACAACTGACCTGTATCGGAGATAGGGAAGCAACAATTTATGTTTGGCAGTAATGTTGGTTTATATAGAAGCTGTGATTTAGAGAACGATTACTTAAACGTCCTAACTTTGGTGGGGAAATAAAAAGCAAAAATGCAGAATGACTTGTAATCCGCGAAACGTGACAATACCAGAAGATGAAAAAAAAAGACTGAGTTACATTTTGGAATTAAGTATTTTTTTCTCGATGACGAACGGTATCGGTTGTTTTCCTGTTTGGCAGAAGCTCACGTAAAGGAAAACAAACATTCGGGCTTGGCCGATGACATAGTCGGGAGAAAGCTGCTGTGAAGAGACTGAACACATCCCCTGCAGGAAGGAAGTGGATTCTGGAGGAGAGAAACAAAAGATGGCCAGCCGATTTGACCGCAGCTTGAACCAGACCTCCTCGCCACCCAGCTGTTTCCCAGGAACTTCCCATCACCTTCACATGACATTTTACCCCCTTCCATCAACAGTACAACATCTCATTTGTTCCCTTGATTTTAAAAAAAGTAAATACCAAGTTAGACATGCACGGACTCAGGCTCGTCTCTAAGTGTAACTTAAGCACAAATGTTTTATCACCCCACATTCAAAGAACACAATGACCTTTATTTCGTGTGTGACTGGGCCCGTTATGTGGGACGCATTAACATCTTTGTTTCCCTAATTTCCTCTCCGAGCCTCGCGCGCGCGCGAACACTTTATTTCCAGGGAAGGCAGGGGCTGACTTTGCGCGGAAATCGAAAACATTGGAAAGAAAACCTATCTTTGCACCACAATACCTCCCGCTGAAGCAAATTGATAATACATTCCAGCTAATAAGAATGAGAATGGAAGATTGCATTTCCACCGGCGCGAGGGTGGAGGGGGGGGGGGGGGGGGGGGCACCCAAAGCAATTTACGCCAAAAAGCTGCCAGTGTCCCGGCCACTCAATTTCAACCAGTATCTTCAGTTTGTACCGCACCAGCTCATAGGTCGGCCTTCGGCTAACTTATTCCGCTGTTTACACTGTTCAAACCTGGCCAGCCTTTCACCGCACTCTCAAGCTCTTCCAAGCTACTCAATGGCTTTGCTGTGTTCCTGTCAGGCTTGTTATATAACGATGCACGGAGATCAGAGGCAGGCAGCAGGTACTGTGGTTTGCACTTGACCATATAAAACAGCATCAAAATAACAAAGGGCGAGTTGTTAAAGAGTAAGTCAAATGTATTGCTGTTACCTTTGAGAAATGTTGTTCTTTGCAACAAGACAGCAGAACTCGTTTTTCAAAACCCTCTTTTATTTTCTGCCGATCTTTAATGTCTCACTAAAAGCCAACTTCAAAAGTTGTTTAAACTGCGAACTGCAGACTATACCTTATCTTAACCTATAGCCTGGCCGAGACTAATAACTTGTGTGGAACGGGTATGAATAAATCAGTTGCCCCCATGTTCTGATATACTACCACTACGGGACATCAATAAATGATTATTTTAATCAGGCATTAGGAGCTCATTAATTCATTAAAATTAATAAAGCAGTCCCGCTTGAGCGTGAACAGGACTGTTACAGACAGCTGTTCTTTATACATATTTTATATTACAATCAGATAAAGCGTCCTTGCATAGTTTTAATTATTTAAAAAGAAACATTTCAGCCTAAATTTATATGACTGCCTACAATTAGTTTGGAAAGCACAATACTTAAATATATATTTGCATTAGCTAAAGCTGTTTATATATATATTTATGTATCTACAAAAGTAAGCTTTCAACCTGACATGCTTGGATGCACTTCATTTCAAACCTCAGTTTACCTAAACAATCCCCTCCCCCTTTGAGTAGTTTGTATTCGCTTCTGAGTTAGTTGCTTTTGTATAGGCGTTTACGTGTATTATAAATCATTCTGGTGTCTACTTGGTTGTCTGCACACTGTATTTCCACCAATAAATGTCGATAGTTTGGATTGTAATGAAATGGCTGAATCGTTAATATTTCTCCCCGCAATTTTGAGAACAGGCATTGACTTAACAAACATGTCAACTTAAGACAACAGAATATAGTCATGAAATACACCTCAAACTTCTCATAAAGACATTGCTTGTTCTATTTTCAAACTCTTGAATAATATTTAATTTAACAAGCTCTCAATCTTTTAAAGACTTTGGATAGAAAGATAGATAGACAGACAGACAGATAGATAGACAGACAGATAGATAGATAATAGATGGAAAGATATGTAGCTAGATAATAGATAGATGATAGATAGATAATAATAATAATGATGGATAGATAGAATAATAATAATAATGGTAGATAGATAGATAGAAAATAATAGTAATAGATAGATTGATAGATAGGTCGAAAGATTGATGGATGGATAGATAGATAAATAGATAGATACATAGATATGTCGATAGATAAATAGATAAATACACAAATAAATAGATAGATGGATATGTAATTGGTCGATGCATATCACAATCTGTAGTAACGTTAAGACATATTGTAATTTGTTTAAAAAGTCTGCACATTAATATTAATTGAACGTACACTTGCAGAACTCAATATATAATATCGTATCATTTCAAAAGTTTTCAAATTGAAACTTTACGATAAATATTAATTCATCAAAAGATTACATAATTTCACTTCGCAATGCACTTAGTCATTGTAACATTTTGAGAATAACCACAAGAAGTGAAGACGGTTTCAGTGTATTTCCACTTTCTATTCCATCTCATTGACGTAAAAGAAACAAGAGTTTAACAGGTGCCCATGCTGCTGTGTAACTGGCTATTAATTAAACCGTCAATAATTCCTGAACGTTTTGTTTATGCATTCTGAATATTCTTCAAAAGGACCTTTCTGAATAGTATCGGTGTGTTGCTTTTCTGTTAGCAAGCTGTGAAGTCACACAAACTTGGCAATGCAGTTTGAACTCACGTACGATGCAGAAAAAACACATATATTTAAGAACATTGCTGTGTGGGTTGGGATGTGGGAGTTTCTGCCATATGTGACACTCCAGGAATTAGTCTGGGACCCCGGGTTAGTCCACAATGTAAAGTCAGTCTTGCACAAACGCGATAATAACGTCAAAAAGTCGAGACCTTCCGGCATTCGTGAGTTTGGAACCAAAACTTCTGCCATTTTTTCTTTTGTTCCCCTGTTTCCTGGCGGTAATCCCTTTTCTGAAATAAAGACATTCGACAATTGAAAAGACATTGCGTGCCTTATTAGCTTCTTCTGAATCAAAAATAATGAGAAAAAAAATCTTTTGATCTGCTTCAGGAAAAAGACTTTTTTTTATACAAGGGCCTTTTTTTTTGTTTCTGTTGACTTTATTTTACTTTGACTCTTGGGACCAGGAAGTAAAATCCAAACAATTTCGTCTCTTTTCTTATGCTGTGTTTCAATGTGGTGAAACTTATATTCTTAAAAACAAAACTGAATAAAGATTTCAGATTTTTAAACAAAAGCAAGTAACCAAGTATGTTACAAGATGGAGCAATACAGATTGAGAGTAACGCAGGAATTTAAATATATCAAAACTTGAAAAGAATCGCCCTTTTCACTCAAAAAGAAACAATGTCCCTCCCCCCCCCCCCCCCCCCCTCCAAACTTACGGTAAGAAATAAATGGAATAACTGTCGCGGTACATTGATTGGTACTCTGCAGGGGAAACATAAATTAATCCGCGGTCTTGTTTTTATTTGTAGCAATTCTAACCTTGCTATTACGGTGACGGCCTAAATTGAACAATGAAAGGCACAAATAAACGTCACCAGATAACTAAAGTACATAGTTCGCTCATATAACGCTTTCATAATCGTTACAAAGGCTAAATGGAAATAAGTGCCTGATTTTTAAAAAAGGTATAAAAGCTATGGACATTCAATCCAGAATAATTGAATTGTCCCATAAATTAGCTTCTGTGCCGAGTGACTAAATGCTGTAATCACAGTGGATATACGTTGCAGCGTTCAGTCAACATACATGATAACACTCAGTTATTGCAAAATTCAGCAAACAAGTATATTGCAATACGCAGCAAATGCATATATCAGTATTTCACCCTTCTTAACATTCAGTAAACATATTGGGTACAACATTTCACAAAAGTATATGTTGCAACATCTAGTTAGCATACACAGCATCATTGGTAAACATACGTAGGAAAATATTCAGCAAACATATACAACAACATTCGACAAGCATGGATATGACAATGTCCAGCAAACGCATTACAGTATTCGGCAAACATACATATAAGATGCAGCAAATATATTCTAACTGTGAGTAACATATTACCGTTTTCAGCAATCATGTACTACAATATTCAGCAAACATATATATTAAAATATTGCGACATATGTGTGACAACACCCAGAAAATATTACAGTATTTATTAAGCATATAGTACAACGTCTCGTTAACATAATCAGCATAAATAGGCTAAATTCAGGCAACATCTATATTTAAATGATCTCATTTTATTTGAAGGTGTTTACATAGGCTGTTCTCGGAGTAAGCAGCGGATGCAATTTGCCAGGTCCACTGTTGTCAGTGACCTTTGCTGAGCGTCTTGGGCAATGGAAGAGGCTGGAGACAGACACAGGAGTTGGACAATGGCACTAGTAAGACTATTGTGTTTTCCTACTGTCATTGGCAACTTGATGTTTTGTGTATTTATGAAACTTGACCATAACTGTAATCAAATTTACGTCTATGTCAATCTGTCGCTTCAGGCTACTATAAGACAACACCATTTAGAAACAAGGGTGACTTGCCTGCATTCATCCTATCGCGTGATCTATATATTAATCTCGGGCACGTAATAAGAAAATAAGGACGAGGAGCAAAGTGGGCAATTCAGCCCCTCGAGCCTGCTCCGCCATTCAATACCATCATGGCTGATCTCCTCCGGGCTTCAACTCCACTTTGGTAACCGTTCTCCATAACTAATATAACCTATCAGTCATTATCTAATTAAACTAACCTTTCCCCATAACTAATATATCCTATCAGTCATTGTGTAATGAAACTAACCTTTCCCCATAACTAATATAACCTATCAGTCATTATCTAATTAAACTAACCTTTCCCCATAACTAATATATCCTATCAGTCATTATCTAATGAAAATAACCCGTCTCCATAACTAATGTAACCTATCAGTCATTATCTAAGGAAACTAACCCTTCTCCATAAGTAATATAACCCGTCAGTCATTATCTAATGAAACTAACCTTTCCCCATAACTAATATAACCTATCAATCATTATCTAATGAAACTAACCTTTCTCCATAAGTAATATAACCTTTCAGTCATTATCTAATGAAACTAACCTTTCCCCATAACTAATATAACCTATCAATCATTATCTAATGAAAATAACCCATCTCCATAAGTAATATAACCTGTCAGTCATTATCTAATGAAACTATCCTTTCTCCATAACTAATATAACCTATCAATCATTATCTAATTAAACTAACCTTTCTCCATAACTAATATAAATTATCAGTCATTAGCTAATGAAACTAACCCTTCTCCATAACTAATATAACCTATCAGTCATTATCTAATGAATATTGTCTGGAACATTAAAGTCGATTAAAATGTCTATAATACATTGATATAAGCTATAAAATGTTAACTGTATTTTAGATCTTCAGCATGGAACAGAGACCCTTTTAGGGTTTAAAGGCGTTGGTTTTACGAAATTAAGTTAAATTAAAATTTAGTCCTGCACCAGTTCAGAATCACATATCAAATTGCATCGTATTAGGTAGTGTCTTTGAATAGATAGCCGTGGAATAAAGGTGGACATGTAATACGGTGAAGTCCTGGTGAAGGAAATAATTAAACATAAGCTATTGGATAGCAATACATCGCAGTATTTGACTCGACTACTTAAAAGTATCACCCCCCCCCCCCCCCCCCCCACGCCTCTGAATTCATTATCTGGTCAGATTTGGGTAGATTTATACAAGCCTCAGTTGAGAAAGTATAATTGTGAAATGCTCAGTGTCTCCGACTTGTATAAACTGTACTCATTTCACGGACGAATACTGCAGTTGTCAAACATTCTTGTGAAGTGAAAATGCCTCACTGGAGTCGCAAAGCATCTTTGAGCGGGGCGCAGGTTCATTCAAACGCCGCATTGGTGACCAGTACAGTCATCTGTGCTGGTTCCTTCCACCAATCTAGAAGATATAAAGGGACAGAAATCACAAGCACAGTGTAGCCAAAACTCTTGGTTTTATGACCCCCCCCCCCCCCCCCACTTCCAAATCTGGGATTGAAAGCCAACGCAGGTGGGGCTGTTGGCGGCGTAAAGAATGAGTTTGGATCAGGCCACCTTGAAACCAGGCAGACCTTGTGGCAGTTTATTCTGACCTTCTGGTCGGTGTGCCGGGGTCGCAACAGTGCGGGTGATTTTGAGAAGCAAACACGCCGAGAAAATAAGTGAATGAATACATTTTTAAACGTGCTATCTCACTTTGCGCCCACCCCCCGCCCGATCTGCACAGATGATAACTGATGTGATTTGATCTGAGGTGACGCACTTCAATATGGGGGCCTGCACCGGAATCGCCAGCGAGCTAGTTGTTGGTGGAGGTACAGCGGGTTTAAAGCTGCCAGGAGCTCTGACGAGGGGGGCACTGTATATTGCACCTGTCACAGTGCTGAAGCTCATAGGTTATTGACCGCCTCTCCTTTTAGGCTTCACGTGTCCTTAGCAGTATTGACTATGGCAGACACACCAGAAGAAAGATGAATATGATATTCGACAGACGTTGCTCATTCGTGAATAACAAGTTCAGTGAATGATGTATTTGTGCCATTATCCTGTAAGTTAATCGAGTAAAATATATCTTTCCAAATATCAAAATCTATTTCTGGGGGTTAGCCACGATGTGTGCTCCTGACCTTCAATTATAACAAGCACCATCAGTGGCCGTGTTTTATACGTGTGGTGTGTGTGTTTCTATTTCTTTCACCAATAAATATATTTATATTTTTAATACATGAAAGAATGTAGTTAAACAGAGAATGTACCGCTCCAAACAAAAGATTGTATTGAAGGAAGCGACTGGATAGGATCACCTCAACCCTTCATTGAAAACAGTCTATCAGTTTAAACTGCTATTATGCCACGAGCAGGTTCAACAAGAGCGTATTAAGTAACCTGTTTCCTGGACTGTCTGCAGAATGTGGGGACACGATATCATCTTTTTTTTTATCACATCAGTGCATATTTTTGAGAAAATAATACCGAATAGCTGAACTTATCACTTCGGCGAGTGAGTGAATAGCTTTGCTATTTGCTTATCGATGTGGACTTAATTTTGCACATTCAATGACAGAACGTGTTCTTGCTCATTATTCTCCTTGTGTACCATATAGTTGCGTTGTACTCCAACGTTCTCAAATAACAAATTATTTGATTTTATAAAGTCAAAATAGTTTTAAAGTTAAATTCAATTTTCATGAATCCTTCTCGACGGTTTCAGTCCTGTGCTATGCTGTTCTCGGTCTGTTTCACATCTAATGTCAATGATAAGATTTATACTCATCCAGTTAATAGGGTGAAGTTGAGAGACCGAATCAGCCGTAAGTTGAACGGAGAGTGTCCGCGGTTGCATTTGTAGTTGCCAATGCTTCAAAAGCAAACAGCCATCTTTCATTAAGAAACCACGGGTGAATTTTGTTTTGAAGGAGTTTATAAAACAATTTGATAACCCCATTAACGAAATACCTAGCAATATTGAAGGTTGTCTTACTGGGTGTAATGCAGTCTTCCATAAAATAAGTGAAACACTCAAATCCATGGCTCCCAAAATACATGTACATGTGTTTTGTGTTGTGCGTGCTGTGAGCATGTGTGTGTTATGTTTTGTGCATTGTCTGTGCATTTTGTGTTCTATGTGTGTGTCGTGTGCGTTGTGTGTATGTTTTGTCTGCTGTGTGCATGTTGTGTGCTTATTCTGTGTGTTCTGTGTGTGTCCTGTGTGTGTTTTGTGTTATGTTTGTTGTGTTTGTTTTGTGTTGTGTGTGCATTGTGTGTGTTGTTTGTGCATTGTGTGTGTATTAGATGTCTGTTGTATGTGTGCTGTGTATGTATAGTGTTTGTTGTGTGTGTGGATATGTTGTTTATGCTGTGTATATGTGTGTGTTGTGTGTGCATTGTGTGCAATCTGTGTGTGCTGTTTGTGTGTTGCGTGTGTTATGTGATGTGTGTGCTGTGTGTATGTGTGTAGTTTGTGTGTTATGTATTGTATGTGTGTTGTATATACATTATATGCAATGTGTGTGCTGTCTGTGTGTTGTATGTGTTATTATGTGTTGTGCATGCGCTCTGTGTACATTGTGTATGTCGCATACATTATGTGTGTTGTCTGTGTGTTCGGTATGTGCTGTGTATATGGATGTGTGTGTTGTGCGTGTGATTTGTGTGTGTTGTGTGTGATGAGGGCATTGTGTATGTGTTGTGTGTATGTTGTGTGTGTCTTGTGTGTGCATTGTGCATGTGTTGTGTGTGCTGTATGTGAGTGTGTAGTGTGTGTATATCTGTAGTGTGTTGTATTTGTGCAGTGCGCGTTGTGTATGTATTGTGTGGGTGTGTTTTTGTATATGTGTTAGGTCTGGTGCATGCATGTTGTGTGTCTGTTATGTGTGCATTGTGTGTGTTACATGTGTTGTGTGTGTTGTGTGCATTGTGTGTGTATGTATGTACACATACACATGTGTGTGCGTTGTGTGTTAATTGTGTATGTGTTGTGTGTGTGTTGTGTGTGTGTAGTGTGTTGTGTTTGTGTTGTGTATGTGTTGTGTGGGTGTGTCGTGAGTAATTGTGTGTGTTAGGTTTGTTGCATGCATGTTGTGTGTCCGTTATGTGTGTATTATGTGTGCTGTATGTGTTGTTTGTGTTGTGTGTGTCGTGTATGTGTATGCATGTGTTGTGTGTGCATTATGCATGTGTTGTGCGTGTTGTATGTTTGTGTGTGGTGTGTTGTGTTTTTGTTGCGTGCATGTTGTGTGTCATGAACCATTGTGTGTGTTGTGTGTGCTGCATGTGTTGTTTTTGTTGTGTGTATTTTGTATGTGTATGTATGTACTGTGTGTGCGTTGTGTGTGTGTTGTGTGTATTGTGTATGTGTATGTATATGCTGTGTGTGCGTTGTGTGTTGTGTGTGCCTTGTGTATGCATTCTGTATGTGTTGTGTGTGCTGTATGTTTGTGTAGTATGTTTGTGTGTTGTGTTTGTGTTGTGTGTGCATTGTGTGTATGTTGTACATATTGTGTGTCATTGTGTGTCCATCAAGTATGTGTTGTGTGCGCATTCTAAATTTATGTGGGTTGCGTGTGCGCTGTGTGTGCATTGTGTGTGTGTGTTGTGTGTGTGCTGCATGTGCATTGTGTGTATATTTTGTGGTTGTGTTGCGTGTGTTGTGTGTTTGTCGTGTGTGTTGTACATGTGGGTGTTATGAGTGTATTGCGTGTGCATGCTGTGTGTCTTATGTATGTGCTTTGTGTGTCATGTGTGTGTCGTGTGTGCATTATGCATGCCTTTTGTGTGTGCATTATGTGTTGTCTGTGTATGTTGTATGTGTTGTGGGTGCCTGTGTGTGCTGTGTATGTGCTGTGCGTGTTTTGTGTATGTTGTTTGTGTTATGTATGTTGTGTGTGCATTGTGCATGTTGTGTGTGTGTGCTGTGTGTGCAATGATTGTTTGTTGTGTAGGTGTGTCGGTGTACATTGTGAGTGTGTTGGTGTGTGTTGTGTGTGTTGCATGTATGTTGTGTGCACATTGTGTGGATGTGTTGTGTGTATGCTGCCTGTGCACTGTGTGTATATTATGTATGTTCTCTGTACTGTGTGTGGGTATGTGCAATTGGGTGTTGTGTATGTTGTGTGTATCGCATGTGTGTTGTGCATGTGATATGGACATTGTGTGTGCTTGTGTGTATGTTGTGTGTGCATTTTATGTGTGTGTTGTGTATGTGTTGTGGGTATGTTGTGTATTATGTGGGTGTTATTTGTGTGGTGTGTGTGCATTGTGTGTTTGTTTTGTGTTGAATGTGTGCTGTGTGTGCACTGTGTGTTGTGTTTGCACTGTGTGTTGTGTGCCGGTGTTGTGTGCGTTGTGTACTCATTTTGTGTGTTGTATGGTGTGTGTGTTGTGCATGTGTGTTTTTTGCTATATGTGTTGTGTGTGTTGTGTTTGTATGAGTTGTGTGAGTTCAGTGCTTGTCGTGTTTGTGATGTGCCTATGTGTGTTGTGAATTTTGTATGTGTGCTGTGTGTGCTTTGTGTATCGGGTGTCTGTGTGTGTTGTGCATTTTGTGTTGTGTTTTGTGTGTATTGTGTGTGTGTTTGTGCATGTGTGATGTGTGTTTTGTGTGTGTGTGCATGTTGTGTGTGTTGTGTATGCATTGTGTGTGTTGTGTTTTGAGTGTATTGTGTGTGGTGTACATATGTGTGTGGCGTGTGTGTGTGTTTGTGTGTATTTGTTGTGTGCGTTTCATGTGTTGTATGTGTTAGGTGTGTTTTGTATGCATTGTGTGTGTTGTTTGTGTGTTGTGATTTGTGTGTGTTATGCATGTGTGATGCCTGTATATTGTGTTGTGTGTGTTGTATGTGATGTGTGTGTATTGTGTGTGTGTTATTGCGTTATTGATGTGATGTGTGTGTATGCATGTTTGGGTGGTGTGGGATTGGTGGACAAGGATGAGGGATGTGCTCTACTATGTAACTCACAACAATGGCAGATTCTTTATTGTGCAGCCTGACTTTGGAAAAAGTAACATCAATAAAGTTGTCTGAAAAGTAAATAAAACATGGAGGTAATTGGTATTCAGACTGAGGACTGCTTTTTGAGAAACGTTTTTGTAATCCTCACATTGTTTTAAATATCCCATACCCTATATGAAAGATACACAGTCAGAAATTGAGAAATAAATAAAGTTGACTGTATGAACAATGCGTTGCCACCCAAAACAGCTGAAGTGTGTCAAACTGCTAGATAAGGCATGTTGAGAGGAATGAGCCGCTGTGATTAAATACCTTGAGATGATACATTTACAATAAAACTGTTATCACTTAAATATTGAATGATAGAAAGTAATTGAACATTTGTACAGGGAGATGGGATCAATAACGCAATTCCATTCTGAATGGTAGCTTCAAGTTGCATCAGCCTAACTGCATAACGTGAACGTAAATTTCAGAAAAACTTGAATATTTTACATGCAATTTGACATTTCACTTTCTGAATTAATTGACCATTCTACACAGATTATCAGAAAGAAAACATGCATCAGTTCAACTGCCTGAACTGATCTACATTTTACCACCACAAGTCAACACGATGGCAAAATGTGTGGCAAAATCAGTGAATGTCAAGTACTATATAGGCAGCTAATAGCATTATTCGAATATAATGGTGCATTAATCTCACTGCCAGTTACCAAAAGTTTAATTCATGAGCCCACCAGCTTCTTACAACTTGGATTAGAGTTTTGCGGCAATCTTCACACCACTCATTGTTTACACATATCTATTTCCAGAAGGCATTTGATAAAGTGCCATATCAAAAGTTATTGCAGAAAATAAAAGCCTATGGTGTGGGAAGTAACATATTAGCATGGATAGAAGATTGGCTGCCTGGCAGAAAACAGAGTACGCATACATGGGTCTTTTTCTGATTGGCAGGATGTGATGAGTTGAGACCTGCAAGGGTCTGTGCTGGATGAGGGAAGCGAAGGCACAGCACAAAATTTGCAGATGACACAAGGATAGGTAGGAAAGAAAGAGGAAATAAGGAGTGCAAACGGATATGGATAGGTTGTGTGAGTGGGCAAAACAAATGGCAGATGGAAAATAACGTGGGAAAATGTGAAGTTGTTCACTTTGGAAGGAAGAATAAAAAAGCAGAGTAATATATCAACAGAGAATAGCTGTAGAATTCTGATGTACAGAGGGCTCTAGATGTTCTAGTACAATAGTCACAAAAGGTTAGCATGCAGGTTCAGTAATGAGATGTTATGAGAGGAATTTGACATAAAAATAAGGATGTTATGCTTCAGTTATTAGTGATAAATTAGCAATAAACAGCATGGCTTTGTGAAGGGGAGGTTGTGCTCACGAACTTTATTGAGTTTTCTGAATAGGTGCAGAGATGATTATTGAGGGGAGGTGGGTGGATGTTGTTTACATGGACATGGACTTCAGTAAAGCCTTTAACAAGGTGCCTCATGGTAGACTGTAAAAAAAGATGAATCTACACGGCATCAGAGGTGAGGTGGCAAGATGGATACAGAACTGGCTCGGCCACAGAAGGGTGTTTTCTGAATCGAAGATTGTGACTAGTGGTGTTCCACAGGGGTCTGTAGTGGGGTCTCTGTTGTTCGTAGTGTACATAAACGACTTGGAGGAAAATGTAGCTGGTCTGATTAGTAGGTTCATGGATGACACCAAGGTTGGTGGGGTGGCAGATAGTGTTGAGGATTGTCAGAGGATATATCAGGACATAGATAGGTTGGAGACTTGGGAAGGGAAATGGCAACTGGAGTTTAATCTGGACAAATGTGAGGCAATGCATTTTGGTAGGTCTAACATAGAGGGAAATTGTACCATAAATGGCAGAACTCTTAGGAATATAGAAAGTCAGAGAGATCTGGGCATGCAGGTCCACAGATCATTAAATGTGGCAACACAGGTGGACAAGAAAGCACACAGTATGCTTGCCTACACTGGATGGGGCATCAAATATAAAAACCGACAAGTCAGGCTAGAATTGTATAGAACCTTGGTAAGGCCGCACTTGGAATATTGCACACAATTCTGGTCACCACACTCCTGGAAGGATGTGGAGGCCCTAGAGAGGGTATAGAAGAGGTTTACCAGGATGTTGCCTGGTCTGAAGAGTGTTAGCTATGCGGAGAGGCTGAATAGACTCGGACTGTTTTCATTAGAATGACGGCGGTTGAAGGGTGACCTGATAGAGGTCTACAAGATTATGAGGGGCATGGATAGAGTGGATATGCAGGCACTCTTTCCCAGGATGGAGGGGTCAGTCACTAGGAAGCATTGGTTTAATGTCCGTGGGGCAAAGTTTAGAGGAGATGTGCGAAGCAGGTTTTTTTACACAGGGGGTAGTGAGTGCCTGGAACGCGTTGCCAGGGGAGTTTGTGGAAGCAGATACATTAACGGCATTCAAAAGGCATCTTGACAAATATATGGATAGGATGGGTATAAAGGGATACTCCTAAGTGCTGAAGATTTTGGCCAAGGGTGGTATAATGTCTGGTACAGGCCTAGAAGGCGGAGGGCCTGTGCTGCATTGTTCTTTGTTATACAGAGCATTGGTGAGACCACATCTCAAATATTGTGTACAGTTTTGTTCCCTTGTGTCAGGAAGAATATAAATGCATTTAAGGCATCAGAGGAGGATTACTAGATTGATGACTGGAATGAGCAGGTTGTCCTACAAGGAAAGGTTTGACAGACTGGCTTGTTTCTACTTGAGTTTCAAAGAGTGAGGGGTGATATGACTGAAGTATAGAAAATCCTGGTGGGTCTCCATTAGATGGACGTGGAAAGGCTGTTTCCTCTTGTGGGTGAGTCGAGAACTAGGGGGCACAGTTTTAAAATTAAGGGTCAGTGTTGCAGGAGAATTTTTTTCTCCGAGGAAACTTTGGAACTCTCTGATTCAGGAGGCGGTGGAAGCAGGGCCATTGAGTATTTTTACGATAGAGGTAGAGAGATTCTTGTCAGCGAAGTGAATCAAAGATTATTGGGAGTAGGTGAGAGTGTGTAATTTGAAACATGATCTTGTTGAATGACAGAGAAGGCTACTTCTTTTATTTCATATGTTTGTATTTAGACGTGCAAATATATCTGCTGCGAACATTTTGCAAATGTGATTCGGGTCTTAAATATTCCTACGGGATTGGTATGAGATTTCCCGAGTGCTCTTGCACCTTTTGTTTTTTTTTAACCTTGCACTAAAGTCGAACAGTGGCTAAAGGCTCCCGGAGCCTGGCCGATTCAGGCCTCATTCTTCGGGCATTTCAACAAACATCTGGTCATTTTGTTTTAAAATGTGACCCTTTCGGTGGTTGTGATCGTTGAGATAAACTCAGCTGCCGAAGTTTAAGTTAGTTTGGAACCTGTGCCACTTTTCACCGATCATGATTGCGGGTCCAGGATAATTTCTCCAGAAATTGCGGACGGTGGCTGGGAAGCCTGTGCGGGACGACACTGAGGAATGATGCCCAGGTATTCAGGTTCGGAGGGGGGGGGGGGGGGGGGGGCAGGGCGGTGTTGGTTTCTGTTGGCTGGGGAGTTGGATGCCTGAGCTAAGGACAGCGTCCTCTACAGGGGAAACGGAAATGCTATTGCCCTCTAACAGTCAAGTCGCGAAGTCTGCCACTTGTAAATAGGCCGCTCCTGTCAATCATTGTTAAGCATTTTAAATGAATCTACAGGTTTCTGTGTCAGCAAACGCCTCGATTGTCGATATTAACAAAATCCTAGTCGATTGTTATATCCTGGACAGGGAGTTTTATGAACTCATTCACCAGCGTCCTGCCCGTTTTACAACAAAAATTGCACGATCCATATCATGCAAATCAGTAAGACATTACTTTGTGCAAAAGTGTTTGCTCCTGACCCCATCCCCCACCCCCGCGTCCCTTCCCAGCCGCCATTGCTTTAAGGAAGAAGAACGAAAAGTTGTGTTAAAACTGCGGAAGACGCCCAGCCATGTCTCTCTGATGCCGCAGAAACCTCTGCCATACAGCCCAGGTGCAGGTCCTCCACTGGATTCGAAGCCCATGATGGATTCTCTGCTGCTGTAACAAATAGCGGCGCTCGCATTCTTCTCCCCGATCTGTGGCCATTATTTAGACTCAGATCTTTTGGCACGGCATAGCGAGGCAAACTAACTGAAATTGCTCAGCAAAATCACGCTGCTAAATACCTGTGTAGGTTCACCACACCATTAATGGTACGGCTAGAATGATTCGTTCAGAAATAATCTTAGGATAACAATTAGGAAGTAAAATATATTCCCCACAATTACGTTTAGAGGAACGATATTCAGTAAGTAGATGCGCTATTGTTTCAATATCAGCATTAAAGATAAAATAGGCGGTTTGGGAGGCTAATACTTGTTATTATTAACGGTTCGTTGACTCAAAAGGCGATAATAATTTAGCAAGGCGCAGTAAGTCAGTCTAGAGTTCTGATTGCTATATTTGTATATTGTGTGTTCATGGTCGTGTGTATATGTTTCTCTGACCAATTGTATCCACTATGGCTGTGCCCCATTATGATATTTGTATCACGTTTTCTGTGTATATTTGTTGTGTTTAGCGTGGCCTTGTTTATATTTGATATCTCTATGTTTGCATGTTCTGAGTGCTTTGTGCTCCATGTGCATCCTGTGTGTTGTGCATGTTTATTGTATGTGATTTTTGTATTTGTCTATTTTGGTTCCGCCTTTGTATTATTTGTAGTCATCTATCTAATATGTTTGTCCAATCTGAATGTTAAACACGGGAAGAGATCATTCGTCTCATTCTCTGAAACAGCTAACCATTTAGTCCCATTCCCTTTGACTTTTCTTTTACACGTTCCCATTTTTCTTTACCCAATATTTATCCACTTCTCTTTTCGGAGCTATTATGGGATACTGTTTCCACTACTACCATTTCTGGTAAGGCATGTCCTACCAACCATCTGCATAAGAAACATTTATCTCACCATCTCTCTTCCAATGTCTTTGTAGTTTACCTCTGTGTGTTCTCTTATGTATTTGAGTATAACTTGAATTTGCCAATTTAATCCTTGTGTCAATGCGTGTCTTTGTCACAGTAACTTCATTGCAGTGTTAATGTAAGCCTACTTGTGACAATAAAGATTATTATTAAAGATTATTATTATTAGCTTACTGCGCTTCTACATTGCGTCTAATGTTTTAATCGGGTGTATGTGCTGATGTGTTGCATTTGTGTACATTGCATTGTTAATCCCAATCATGTCGCACGGGAAAAGACCACTCGGCCCATCGTGTGTGTGCCGGCTTACATGTTTTTATTTCTGTCTTTTTGGATTGACATGTTTTCTTTGAGTGTTCTGTGATCGTGCATCACCTTTCTTCTGTTTTTTCTGGGGGTGGGCAAGTGTGATCTTTGCATGTGGTTGGGTTGTGAATATGTTACATTTATGCATTTGTACATGTTAATGGTGGGCAGTTGATGTTTCTGTTCTGGTGAATGTATATCTATTACTGTGTGTGTGTGTGTGTGTTTAGTTTGCATGTTTTGTTTCGAGTGCACATTATCCTTCTTGTCCCTGTGCATATTTTATTTGTGAACGTTCATTCTTGTTATGCATTGTAAACATTTTTTAGGCCAGTGCGTCATGTTCCCATGCATTTAAGTATTACATTTGCATGCATATATTGTGTGGGCTGGACTATACTCTGTGGTTGTCGGCTTTATCATTGTGCTTCAGGAGTGCTATGTTTGTGGGGGCTGTATGACATGCTCATAAATTGGGTATGTAGGTGATTTTGTCTTTGCATGTGAACATACGAAGCCACGCTTATCTAGGTCCAACAGGTTTTCTGTGGAAGGATACGCAGAGTAATATAGGATTGTAATCAACTGCTGTTCACCCAACAAATGTAAGTCTAAAGGAATAATCCGAATGCTTCAACAAAACGTGTTACTTTGCGCCAGGACGCTGGCTTTGGGTTATTTGTGTAATGATGTCAAATGGACTGTCTGACAATGCGTGTTACTCCATACCAGGCTTTCTGCTTCACAGCAAAGAGAAGGAAGCCTCCCGTGCCTTATCCAGTGACCCCTGTTGTACAAGGAGAACTAAAGCTCTATTGAAGAAGAACAAGCCTTCGCAATAAATGTACAATGCGCATGCATTACTAACACAACACGTCTTGGATTAACAATAAGAACAGGAAGTTGTAACACAGCCCTCTAGCACCTGCCCCCAACCCCACCACCCATCACTGAACCCCAGCACCCCCCCCCCCCCCCCAGGTCCCTTCATAACCCCGCCCCCCATTCCCACACCCGCCAACTCGCTTCCGAATTAACCGGGAAAGACCATGTGGTCAATGCACGGCGGTTGCTCCCTGTTGTGCACAATTATCTATTGGGGATTGTGGGTTGTTTTGTCATAGCTGTGGACATATCTGAAGAGAAGACCCTCACTTACTGTGCATTGCCCACAGCCAATACAATCAAACTGGAGGTTATCCAAACGTCACTTCCTCAAGCTGAAGGCGAAGACAAGACAGTGTGACTATGAACATTTTAAAAACATAGTTAAATCTCTCTCTCTCTGTATTTGTCTATCTGCCTACCAATGTACCATCCTGTGCTCCAATGACACAAATACAATTCCTGCCCTGCAATAATTAACGTTTTGCACCTATGCTTGATCGACTCTGAACGACAATCAGCAGATGATGTGATGTTTAAATGTGTGAAAATTCATTTTTTCCATTTATTGATAAATGTATTGAAAGATCGCCTGTCTGCGAATTATTGCTGAGATTAAGAAGTTTCGCCCAGTAGCATATCGCCATAAATATATAAAACAACATTACAATTTGAACAACTGCGGAGGAATTCTCAATTATTTTAGAATTAACCACTTTGCAAAAGCCTTAAGCATTGGCGGGCCACTCTCAGTAGAGCCATTTGTTTTCAAAGGCCGGTTTCACACTAATGCACCTGGCAGCACCACGTAAAACAACCTGGACTTTATCTAATCGTTAGCCACGCCTCACGTTAACGTTTTAAAACGATTCCACATTCAGTGGTTAGCCGTGCTCCTTTGGGAGCACTCTTTCCTCTCAATGAGCGGGTGTGGGTTGAAGTCCATTCCATTATGAGAACTATTCCAGTGCAATGTTGAGGGAGCGTTTCAGTGTTACCTGGTCATTACGCATTGCTGTGAGAGTCTGCTCCCCCCGTTCCCTCCATTGCAGCAGTGTCTATCATTCAAACGTTAAGCCCTTGGGACGTTTGGTGGTTACAGAAATACAAGGATGTGAAAAAAAAGCGCACAACACCTGAAATGTAGACATTTCCTACTTAATTAAACTGCTCGTTTTGTTTCTTTTTTAAACCAAATGTGTAATGAGTCTTACTCTGGGGATAGTTTGCCATAAAGACTGATACATAGATAACAGGACAAAGAAAAAAAAACACCGGGAAATTTCAGGGCAGAATCAGAGTGGATAGCTATTTTTCTATCGCAAAATGCGCGTGAACGGGAAACAACCCATCGGGCATTTGGTCTCAACGTATACAACAGCAGTAAGGCTATGGTGGTGCAAATAATAATACCAAATGCAATAAAACAATACTAAATACAAGACCAAAATACCAAATACTGTTCCAAAACACGAAATACAGGACCAAAATACCAAATTTAGCACCAAAATACCAAATACAGGACCAAACTACCAAAATTCAGCACCAAAATACCAAAATTCAGCACCAAAATACCAAATACAGGACCAAAATACCAAATTCAGCGCCAAAATACCAACATTCAGCACCAAAATACCAAATACAGGACCAAAATACCAAATTCAGCACCAAAATACCAAATACAGGACCGAAATACCAAATACAGCACCAAAAGGTGGTACAGTAGCACAGTGGGTAGCTCTGTTGCTTTACAGCTCCAGGGTCCCAGGTTCGATTCTCGGCTTGGGTCACAGTCTGTGCAGAGTCTGCACGTTCTCCCTGAGTCTGCGTGGGTTTGATCTGGATGCTCTGGTTTCCTCCCACAAGTCCTGAAAGACGCGTTGTTAGGTGAATAGGATATTCTGAATTCTCCCTCTGTGTACCTGAACAGGCGCCAGAATGTGGCGACTCGGGGCTTTTCACAGTAGCCTCATTGCAGTGTTAATGTAAGCCAACTTGTGACAATAAAAATTATTTTAAAATTCCAAATTCAGCACCAAATACCAAATACAGGAGCAAAATACCAAACACAGGACCAAAATATTAAATTCAGTATTAAAAAAATAAATTTAGTGCCAAAATATCAAATAAAGGACCAAAATATCTAATACAATACCAAATAGCAAAATATCACGTTCAACATCAAATTCAATAACAAAACACCTGACCCAGACCAAAATACCATATATGATACCAAAACACCAAATACAGTACCAAAAAAACAAATACAGTACCAAAATTAAAAATTCAGGACCAAAATACCAAATACAGGACAAAATACCAAACACAAAAAAAAAATACAAAATTCAGTACCAAAATACCAAATACAATACCAAAATACCAGAAATAGGACCAAAATACCAAATAGAGGACCAAAATAGCAAATACAATGCCAAAACACGAAATACAGGACCAAAATACCAAATTCAGTACCAAAATACCAAATATAGGACCAAAATACCAAATTCAGTCAAACAAAAAACAAATAAGAGACCAAAAAAACAGATAAAGGATCAAAATATCTACAATACCAAATCGCAAAATACCACATCCAACACCAAGTACCAAATTTAATAACAAAATACTAAATACAGGGCCAAAATACCAAATAAAGGACCGAGATATCTAATACAATACCAAATACCAACATATCACTTCAAACACAAAATACCAAATTCAATAACAAAATTTAGAAACAGGACCAAAATAGCAAAATACCAAATACAGAACCAAAATAGCAAAACACCAAATACAAAACCAAAATACCAAAATACCAAATGCAGAACCAAAATACCAAAATACCAAATACAGAACCAAAATACCAAATACAGGACCAAAATACAATACAAAATAGCAAAATACCGCATCCAACACCAAATACCAAATTCAATAACAGAATACCAGAAACAGGACCAAAATACCAAAATACTAAATAAAGAACCAAAATACCAAATAAAGGACCAAAATACCAAATACAGGGACCAACATACCAAAGACAGAACCAAAATACAATACAAAATAGCAAAATACCACATCCAACACCAAATACCAAATTCAGGAACAAAATACCAGAAACAGGACCAACATACCAAAATACCAAATAAAGGACCAAAATACCAAATACAGGGACCAACATACCAAATACAGGGACCAGCATACCAAATACAGGGACCAACATACCAAATACAATGCCAAAATATCTAGTACAATACCAAATAGCAAAATACCAAATACAGGACCAAAATACCAAACCAAATGCCAAAATACCTAATAAAATAACAAATAGCAAAATGCCACATTCAACACCAAATACTGAATTCAATAACAGAATACCAAATTCAGGACCAGTTTGCGAACAGGACCAAAATACAAAATAACGGGCCAACATATCTAATTCAATACCAAATACCAAATTCAGTACCAAATAGCAAATTCAGTACCAAAATATCAAATAAAGGGCCAAAATATCTAATGCAATACCAAATAGCACATACAGTATCAAGATACCAAATGCAGGACCAAAATACCAAATACAATACCAAATAACACAATACCGCACCCAATACCAAATTCCAAAACAAAATACCAATTCAATAACAAAATACCAAATTCAGTACCAAAATACCAAATAAAGTACCAAGATACTAAATGCAATACCTAATAGCAAAATACCACATCCAACACCAAATACCAAATTCAATAACAAAATACCAAATTCAATTGCAAAATGCCAAATCTAACACCAAAATGCCAAATGCAATAACAAAATACCAAAATACCAAATACAGTACGAAAATAACAAATGCAATGTTAAAATGCCAAATACAGCACCAAAATACCAAAGATTGCCAAATACCATATACAGGACCAAAATACCAATGCACTAACATAATACCAAATGCGATATCAAAATACCAAATACAGGACAAAAATACAAAACAAAACAACAAATACAATACCAAAATACCAAATACAGGGCCAAAATACAATTCCGCAATACCAAATGCAGGGTCAAAATACCAAATACAATTCAAAAATATGAAACAAAATTCCAAAATACCAAATACAATACCAAAATACCAAATACAATTCAAAATACCAAATACAATACCAAAATACCAAATACAATTCAAAACTACCAAATATGATGCCAAATATAATACCAAAATAACAAATACAATTCCAAAATACCAAATATAGGACTAAAAGAAGACATACAGGACCAAAATACTAAATAGTTTCAAATTCCTCGGGGTGCACATCTCCAAACATCTGTCCTGGTCCACCCATGTCTACGCTACCACCAAGAAAGCACAACAGCGCCTATACATCCTCAGGAAACTAAGGAAATTCGGCATGTCCACATTAACCCTTACCAACTTTTACAGATGCACCATAGAAAGCATCCTATCTGGCTGCATCACAGCCTGGTATGGCAACTGCTCGGCTCAGGACCGCAAGAAACTTCAGAGAGTTGTGAACACCGCCCAGTCCATCACATGAAACTGCCTCCCATCCATTGACTCCATCTACACCCTCCCGCTGCCTGGAGAAAGAGGGCAATATAATCAAAGGCCCCTCCCACCTAGCTTACTCACTCTTCCAACTTCTTCCATCGGGCAGAAGATACAGAAGTCTGAGAACACGCATGAACCGACTCAAAAACAGCTACTTCCCCACTGTTATCATACTCCTAAATGCCCTCTTATGGACTGACCTCATTAACACTACACCTTGTATGCTTCAGCCGATGCCGGTGCTTATGTCGTTACATTGTATACCTTGTGTTGTCCGATTATGTATTTTCTTTTTTTCCCTTTTCTTCCCATTTACTTAATGATCTGTTGAGTTGCTTGCAGAAAAATACTTTTCACTGTACCTCAGTACAGTGACAATAAACAAATCCAATCCAATCTAATCCAGGACCAAAATACCAAATACAATTGCAAAATACCAAATACAATACCAAAGTACCAAATACAATTCCAAAATACCAAATACAATTGCAAAATACCAATCAAAATTCCAAAATACCAAATAGAATTCCAAAATACCAATTACAATGCAAAAATGCCAAATACAGGACCAAAATATTAAATACAATTCCAAAATACCAAATACAATTCCAAAATACCAAATGCAACACCAAAATACCAAACACAATTCCAAAATACCAAATACAATTCCAAAATACCAAATGCAACACCAAAATGCCAAATACAATTCAAAATAACAAATACAATACCAAAATACCAAACACAATTTCAAAATACCAAATACAATTCCAAAATACCAAATGTAACACCAAAATACCAAATACAATTCAAAATACCAAATGCAGCACCAAAACACCAAATACATTTCAAAATAACAAATACAATACCAAAATACGAAACACAATTCCAAAATACCAAATGCAATTCCAGAATACCAAATACAATTCCAAAATACCAAATAGAATGCCGAAATGCCAAATACAGGACCAAAATACCAAAAACAATAACTAAATATCAAATACAATACCATAATACAGGACCAAAATATCAAAGACAATACCAAACTACCAAATACGCAAATACCAAATGAAATACCAAAATAATAATACAATACTAAATACGCTACCAAAATGCCAAATACCATGCCAAATACAGGAACAAAACATCCAATACAATACCAACTTGCCAAAATACCAAATACAATGAGAAAATATCAAATACAATAGAAATATCTAAATAAAATACCAAAATACCAAATATAATACATGAATACCAAATATAATACCAAAAAAACAAAATATCAAATGCAATACAAAACACTATACAAAATAACAAATACATCACCAAAACACCAAATACAATACAAAATATCAAGGACAATACCAAAGTACCAAACACAGGACCAAATAAAAGACCAAAATACCAAATACAGGACCAAACACAAGTCCAAAATATCAAATATCAAATACAGGACCAAATACCAAGTTACAAAATACAGAACAAAAAACAGACCAAAATACGGAATGCCCAAAATACAATGTCAAAATACCAAATATAATACCAAAATGACAAATACAATACCAAAATACCAAATAAAACACAAAAATACCAATTAACAAGTACAATGTCAGAATACTAAAATATCAGATAAAATGCCAAATTACCATATACAATACCAAAATAACAAATAAAATACCAATATAATGTCAAATTGCCATACAATAACACAACACCTAATAAAATACCAAATATAATTCAACTGCAGTGGCAAAATTACGAAATACAACGCGAAAATATCAAATAAAATACCAAATACCAAAATATCTGATATAATACCAAAATAATAAAAAAAACAAATATATTACCAAATACCAGAATAACAAATTCAATACCAATACACCATTTATAATACCAAATATAATACCAAAATACTAAATACAAAATGAAATACCAAAGTACCAAAAACAATGCCAAAAACAAATAGATTACCAATGCAGTACCAAGCTGCCAAATACAATGCCAAAATACGAAATAAAATATCAAAATACCAGATACAATAGAAGAACACCTAATAAACTAGTAAAATACCTAAATGTCAAAGAAAATACCAAATGACCAAATATCAAAAAAAAAATCCAAGACCAAAATACCAAATATAATACATGGTAGTGCAGTGGTTAGCCCTGTTGCTTCACAGCACCAGGGTCCCAGGTTTACTTCCTGGCTTGGGTCACTGACTGTGTGGAGTCTGAATGTTCTCTCTGTGTCTGGGTGGGTTTCCTCCAGATGCTCAGGTTTCCTCCAACAAGTCCCGAAAGATGTGCTTGTTAGGTGAATTGGGCATTCTGAATTCTCCCTCTGTGTATCCGAACAGGCGCTGGTGTGTGGCGACTGAGGCCTTTTCACAGTAACGTCAATGCAGTGTTAATGTAAGTCTACTTGTATCAATAAAGATTATTATTATTAAAATGTAGCACCAAAATATCACATGCAATACCAATACAATAACAAAATACTAAATACAATGAAACCAAAATACAATGAATACTAAATACAATACCAAATAACCAAACACAGTACCAAACATAATACCAAATACCAAAATACAAATGGCAATGGCAAAATGCCAAATAGTATATCAAAATACCAAATACAAACCTCCTAAATACAGTACCAAAATACCAAATACAATACCAAAATACCAAAAATAATACCAAATACAACACCAAAATACCAGATTCAATACAAAGTATAATACCAAAATGCCAAATTCATTACCAAAATACCAAAATGCAATGCCAGTATTAAAGGCAAGATTAAAATACCAAATATAATTAAAACTACTAAAAAACAAGATACAATACCAAAATACCAAATAGAACACCAAATTACCAAATATAATACCTAATGGCAAAATACCAAATGTAAAAATATCATATGCAATATTAATATTCCAAATATAATACTAAATATCAAGATTCCAATGCAATACTAGCATATCAACTGTCAAACTGCCACATATAATAACAAAATAACGAATGCAATGCCAAAGTGCCAAATATAACACCAAATGTCAAAAGTAATTCCAAATTCTAAAATGCCAAATACAATGCCAAATTACCTAATACACTACCCACATAGAAATCATAATTCCAAAATAGCAAATGCAACAGCAAAATAATAGGTGCAATACCAAAAATCCAAAATCGATATGAAAATAGCAAAATATCAAATACAATACTAAATTAAATACCCAAAATACCAAGTATATTTCAAAAATACCACATACAATAATAAATGTAATTCCAAAAATACCAAATTCCATACCAAAATGCCAAATACAATGCCAAAGTGCTACATATAATACCAGATGCCAAAATGCCAAATACAATGCCAAAGTGCTACATATATTACCAGATGCCAAAATGCCAAATACAATGTCAAAGTGCCACATATAATACAAAACACCAAAAATACCAAATGCAATGCCAAAGTGCCAAATATAATACAAAATACTAAAATGCCAAATCCAGTACTAATTATTAAAATATATTATCAAATACTGAAACACCAAAATACAAGATAAAAATTCAAAGTACAATGCCAAAGTACCAAATTGTGAACACAATTTCAAATAACAAAATATAAAATACCAAACCAAATGCCGGAATACAAAAACAGAGTTGCATGATACCAAAATACCTAATTGAATACCAAATGCCAAAATACCAAACAGCACTATCAAATTCAATAACAAATACCAAAGTCTAGGATTTTCAGTTAATACCACCAAATTCGAATTTGCTCTCACTGCTAACCTATTGGAGGAGTGGGGGTTGCTGTGGGGCAAGAGTGGGCGGTTGCAGAGGTGCAGTGTAGCAGTTGGGAAGAACGCAACCTAATGCCTTAAGTGCCAAATGATCTTTGACAATAGATAAATGTGAGGGCACTGCACCAACACACAATGCCAAAATACCAAAATACCTAATAGAATACCAACTACCAAAATATCAAAACATCAAAACCAAAATACCCCCCAAAAAACAAATAAAATACCAGATCCCAAATACCATAACACACTTCCAAAATACTAGATACCAAACTAAATGCCAAAATGCCAATAACATGCCAAAATACCAAATAGAAGGCCAAATACCGGAATACCAAAACACAATGCCAAAATACCAAATACCAAAACACAATACCAAAATACCAGATACCAAACTCAATGCCAAAATACCAAAATGCCAAAATACCAACTAGAATGCCAAATACCGAAATACCAAAACACAATGCCAAAATACCAAATACCAAAACACAATACCAAAATACCAGATACCAAACTCAATGCCAAAATACCAAAATGACAAAATACCAACTTGAATGCCAAATACCGAAATACCAAAACACAATGCCAAAATACCAAATTCCAAAACACAATACCAAAATACCAAATGCCACGCATAATGCTAAAATACTAAAATACCTGATAGAATACAAAATATGGAAATACCAAAACAGCAATACCAAAATACCAAATGCCAAAGTACCAAATACAATGCCAAAATACCAAATTGCTAAATACAATGCCAAAATAACAAATCGAATATAAAAATCCCAAATACAATACCAAATATCAAAATACGTCACACAATGCAAAGTATCAAATACAATAACAAATACCAAAGTCAAGGATTTTCAGTTAATACCACCGAATTCGAATAACCCATTGGAGGAGCGGGGGTTGCTGTGGGGCGAGAGTGGGCGGTTGCGGAGGTGCAGTGTAGCAGTTGGGAAGTGCCAAATGATCTTTGACAATAGATAAATGTGAGGCGGTGCACTTTGGTATGTCAATGGAAATATCACCTACGCTTTAGAAAATAAGAAAATTAATGGTAGATAGAAGAACAACGTGATCTGGGCATAGACTCATTAAAAGCAAAAATTGGATTTTAGCAAAGTAATTACGCACGATAACAGAGCACTGCTATTTATTTCTAGAGGCATATAATTCAAAATTAATGTAGTTATCTTAAACTTGCATTGTACTCTGCTCAGTTCATACTTTGAGCACTGTGTACAGTTCTAGTCTTGATGGCCTAAAAAAATAGACGCATTGGATAAAGTGTAGAACAGATTTGGAAGGATGTCGAAGAACTCAAGAGATTGCAGCTATTGGGAAAGTTTGAACAGGTCGGGGAATTTCTCTTTGGAAAAGACTTGCAGGTGCCTTGATAGAGGTGTTTTACATTATGCATGGGGTGAGCAGGATAGAAAATGGAAAATCCACAACTAAGGATGACAGATGCACGATAGTTACCACAAAAATACAACAGGGAAATAAGGAGAAATGTATTGACTCAGTGAATGCCTAGACTGAAACCCGCTCCCACATGAGGTGGCTGAGGCAAATTCCCCAGATACCTTCAAAAGGAAAGCAGATGAGTATAAGAGAGAAAAAGCAATAGAAAGACACGTTGACAGGCTGCGATGAGGTCGGCAGAACAGGAATACAAACACCAGCACCTTAGATGGACGGGATCGCTGCATTTTACATGCTTTGCAATGATGTAATATGATACAGCAAATATTGATAATGATTATTAAATATACATTGTTATAATTTTGGTTGCGATCCACGTGAACACATAATAGATATTTTGTGTTCTGTATTGAAAGTTAGGGAGGAAAGCAAGACAGATGATCGGACATAATTGCATGCATAAATGTGTCAAACACAAGCGCAATGTATTTGTTGAAACGGCAACGGATGGAACCCATCCAGTTCCCCAAAAGCAGACAAGTTTCCAACATACTCACCTGCTCACTGCCCCCCCCCCTTTGATTTAGCTGAAACATGATGATTCCTCTGACCTTCATGCTGCCCATTTATCCTTTTATTACAAATGTCAATGGGTGTCCAGATGGGTTTACAGAAAATGCGAGGCAAATGCCCAAGTGATGCAGGTGAACAAAAAAAGATCCGTTGCTCTATAATTGTTGTCAACTAGAGTCCTAAACGGTAGGCTTTACACACATGGACACGAGGGGCTGTTAACATTCAATTTTCCTGCGTGTGAAAGGCGGAGAACGGGTGATGGGGTCCCTAAATTCGGGTTCCCTGTCCCAATGATTAGTCGAAGCATGTTTCCCGACCCTACTGTAACAGACTCAAACGTCAACACTTATCGTGCCCGACAGGTACTTGGCACTAAACCCGCATATGACAGCCATCATATGTTATTAGGTAAGTGAGAATGCTGTGCTTTCAGCAAATAATCATGGTGGCGCTGAAGCTAAATACACTCAAACTTGTTGATCGTTTTGTTACTTCATATTCCAAGTCTATTGTCTATGTTGGTGTAAAAGGGATGGAAACTAGTCGGAGCTGAATGGGACGGTGAATGCAATATCAGCATTATCAAACAGGAGCGGTAAGGTCGGCGATTACTAAACATGGCTTCAGGGTGAATAAACCAAGCAAAACACCTGTAAATGGCGCCCAATCCTGGGTGCAAAGCGATCCCAATCCCAACAATTACACGATGCAAAGAATCATCAACCAATTTTTTTTGACACGAGTTTGCACGCCGTTACTGGAGTCACTGCGGCTGTTTTGCAACTCACAGGGCGGCGGTTTAAAGAGCTGATTGTAATTCACATCTGGCAACATGTTGCGCCACGATAGCACGGGCGTTATGGTGTATAGTCTGTGGTTAAGTCACGTCTGCAGCGTGACAGGAGTAGTTTGCCCCCTCCGACAGCGCATTTGGTGACGGTTGATCAAGTGAACAGTTCACCCCGAGCTCTTAACAGACTGGGATAGGGAGCAGTAATTTACACGAGGAATAGAGCAGTAAATTGACGCTGAGGTACTGTTGGTGTATAAAACAGAATATAGTCAGCACCAGGCTTGTCATAATTCATCATATAAATACTTGGCAACTATGTTCAATGAAACATGTACTTTCAATAATCCATTGTGTTGTAGAAAAACACATAGTTCAATTTAAATCAAGAACAATGGAAAGCGAAGCTACCACCACCCCCCCCCCCCCCCCCCCCCTCCCTTCTCACAACCTGTCACTTTTTTAACAGGCCAGTTCGCTATTCCAATCGCGGGTATTATTCACGATGGATTAGTTTGGCGTATCTTCACACCTACATTGCTTATTTCCCCCCTGCGGGGGAATTGTGTGCGGAGGGGCTGGGGGGGGGGGGGTGCAAGTTGTGGAATTGACGCCTTTCTACCTGAGTTCAGGTGACTAGCAGTCAGCGGAGGGGACCTCCTGATGCTATCTCTTCTCGCGCATCGTTTATTTGACTTTTATGTAAAAGTGACCAGCCATTCGGCCCGGCCTCAATGCAGCAGAATTGTCCCAGCACCCTTTGAAAGTGATTCAGCCCGTACATTGGGAAAGAACGTCTGTCGTTATGATTTTAATTCTATGCTGTCAGCCAGGCTTTTGATTCCTAAATGGCATGTGTAAGTAAACAATGGCTGTAACCATAACAATACAGCATTGTGACATCGATCTGCTCCTCTTCAAATAGTGGCAACAGCGGATTGATTGTTTGGTTCAGGAAGGCCCTTTCCCTCAGAAACCCCCAGTGAAACTTTCCCTTCCCACACCCCTCCGCAAAACGCTACCGTAGCACCCTCGCTAAAGCCGGTCTCCATTTCAGTCGCAAATTAATCTTTGCAGCAAAATAAATGACAAGGAAGTCGGCGGTTATAATACCAGTGAAGCAAATATAATGGGGGGGGGGGGGGGGGGGGGGGTTAAGTGACGAAATGGCTTGTGGTCGGAAATGATGAGCTCCATGCTCCCGCATTCCCACTGAATAAGTTTAATGTCCACTTCCACACGTGGCAGACGGGATGAGCGTGGGGTGGGGGCTTGGTTGGGGTGGCGATGGGGGGAGTGGAAGAATCGGGTCAATTAATGGTTAAATCAAATCTATTATTTTGTCAACTCAGCGGAAATGCGTGAATGTTACTTTGAGCAACTTCTGAAATTAATACAACATTGGCTTCTTGGAGAATAGTAGAAGATTAGACGCCTTCGGTGTAAAGAGATCCTCCTGTTTATCATTAGTTTATGAGTATTAGTATTCGCTGAAGTGGCGCGATAATCCCCCGACGTTAAAACCTTGCGCTTGACTGACTGGTCTATTGAGTGCAATGCGGGCGATGGAAATCAATGTATCTGCTGCAGGCCAGGCTAATGGATTAGAATTAGTCTATAGTGAAGAGTGTTCGATAGTATGGGGGATGGTGATTGTCGGACTGGACTTCTATAGCTCCCGTTTATCTATAACAAGCTGTGCGTAATCCAAAAATAAAGTAATCATCGGCAGTGTGAAAAGTTCCGCTCGCCTTATTTTCCAACTGTAAGGAACTAGTTCTCACAAGCACCAGACCACGGGGACGCCCAGCGAGTGAAACGGGAACTGATTTGGCAAATTGTCCTTTCATCGTCTGTCAGCGGCTTTTGGAATAAAAGGACAATAAAAGAAACCTTTTATCCTGGTGCACGCTCTGCCTCGGGGGAGCGCACTTTGCGTTTGTTTCAAATAATTTACTTTAAGGTTTGAAAAGGCTAATTGATTTTTAAGTGCTAACGCACTAGGGGTAATGGCACAATGCCACACGCCAAAAGCAAGCAATTGGCAATCGAAAGGTTACCTGAATTTGATAGCAATCGAGCGCTTTATTCGGGAGAAAGGACGATGGATATCTGCTTTGGGCAGCTCGGGGGAGCGATTATACAGAGGCAGTTAAGTCAACTTTTTTGTGTGTGACTAAAGCAGATTGAAATGTCAAGCCGACTGACCAATGAGCCATGATAGCACCATATGATATTATATTCTGTTGAACTGAATTCCGTGTTTTTATTCCTGTAACTAATTCGTTTTGACATATGCACACATAACCGGGTAGCAGGAAGGCCGTCTTTCACCACCGCCCCCCCCCCCCCCTTCCCAACAACTTCACCCCTATCCCATCAGCAACGCCCTCCCTCCCAGCCCCGCACCCCGCAGCAGCTCCACACAACACAAACTGCGAGGTTTGCTGGGCTTTGTTCAATTCATTACAAGTAACGAGTTGACATAAGGTAAATCTATGGCAAAGCGCCTTTATTTTCTTGTCTATAGAGCGACCTCATTAAATATCGCTAACAAGGCGTGTAAATCTCCTGATTGGACAGTTCTCTTGTAACACTCTGCCCCTGACAGGATGTGCACTTCAGAAAGGCCACAAGGAAAATGGCTGGCAAGAAATTCCAAATGTCCCGACGAACAGAGCAGGAAGTTCCTGAGCAGACAGAGTGATACCTGTCCACTCCCTCAACACAAACTCCCTAGCCAAAGCTGAGATGGGGGAGCGAGCCGCCCCTTCCCAAGATTATTGCCCAAACTGCAAAGACCAGATCGTTCTTTGTAACCATTCCACATCCCCCTGTTTACAAACTTAATCGTCACAAACGGCTATCAATGTGTTAAAATTTAAAGCTTGTAAGAGCCTTTTTTTTGCACTTTCCTGAGACACCGACTCATTCTTTCCAACCTGTTCGCTCAGTGGCTCGGGTCAGTGCAATTATTATATTTGCAAAGATGACAAACTCTTGAATGACAAACTTGGCGAAGGTGGTCACAGTATAGTGTTCACACACAGGCCCTTCACTGTGATGGGGTTAACAGGGAAACGGTCACGTTTGTACAGTTACAGCTCTGTACCCCTCTCCCCCCGCTTCACCCCAACTCGACAAGGACAACTTTCACATTGGAAATTCACACTCTCCTGTCATGAATTAAGGTTCAACCACGATCTGTTGAATCTTACCGGGTGGTGTGGAGTGGGTTGGGGGAGTGAGAATTTATTCAGACTTCATTAAAAAAAGTGCTCTAATTTATAGATCCCGCTCTTGTGAACGCTGTGCTATTGACAGGACTAATGATTAATTTTGACTACCTTCTGCGTTGTAATACAGAATGGCAGAGTCAGGAATTTAACTCGACAACTTGTTTCCCGGTTACACATAAGACGCAGCCTTGTGTCTTTGAAGATTCTCTAAATAAATGTTTAATAACGCTAGTTGATCAGGTACGTTAATGCTTCTACCGTTAATATATACTTACGATGAGGCACAATTGTCTGTGCATATTTGAACTATATTGATATTGCATTTTCGAGGAATTAGAATGTCCTATTTTTGTTGCCAATTTCATTTAAATTGTTATTCTCTTTGAGCAAGTTATTGTTTGACTGCTGGTTTTCAAACCTCCCAAAGTACAAACCCGACCCGGATTCATCTGTGAAAACACTACCCTAAAGAGGGACCCGGTAGCGTTAAGTCCAACCCTATGCAAACCATTGCTTGCAACCAAATAGTACACGGGCAGTTAAATCCAACAATTAACCCACCATGCAGTTAATTCGTATGGAACAGGTACAATATTATCATGATTGCAAGCAAAACGAAATAAAAATCATGCATATAATTCGCCCCGGCATCGGGGGCGAAGGACAGACTGTGCTGACAATGGGACTGTTTGAATATAGCGTCAAGGAACAGAGGCCCAGCGGAGCTCACATTTAAGCAGGCACCTGAAAGAGACAAGGTCAACGCAGGAGGAAAGACCGGGGGAAACAGTAGCAGAGGATACAAAACAAATTGGAAATTTCACAAGTGAACGTCAAACAAAACTGAACAAAAGGCGCAAGTAAAGGGTCGAAACTTATTTGCTGCACCGATCCGGACAGACGTGACAATACCCCAGGAAATAATCACTAGTGAATAAACCACCTTACAGGAGGCAACTAAAAAGTCTCCGAAGGGAAGTCTCGGATCAGTGAAAGAAGGGACAGGGTAGAATCAATTCAACCGTCGCAGGTTCATTAACGGGCCACGCATTGCAAGTCCGACTGAATTATTTTGTCTCGCAAAGGTCTAACTTGGTACCTATGGGTTCAAATTGGTGTTGAGATACCCGCACACGTGCGGTGCTGGGAATGCTGTACAAACTTTGGCGCTGGGTCAAGCCAGGCTGTACTGTCACCTTCCACTCAAACCCTCTTCATCCGAAACCCGCTTCGCCACTGCTCACAACTGCACTTTAATGAGACGGTGATGGGCCAGGTCACACAAGCGGAAATCCCCCCAATAAAACAGAAACTTACAGCAGCCTGAAGCGCTCCTCCGGGTGTGGGGGGGGGGGGGGGGGGGGGGGGGGGGAGAGAGTCCTGCAGCTTTTCCCCGCTGGTAAATACCTTCCCCCATGCTGCTTTCTCACTTTTATTTGTAGAATTGCAGCGTTCCTTAATAGTTGTGATTTCTGATGTTGTTGTCGCTTCTTATTTTTCTTTTTGGGGGTGAGGGGAAGAGGTGGGGTGTGGGTTGTGTGTGTGTGTGTGAGGGGGGGGGGTGTTGGTGGGGGGGGGGAGTTGGGTTGCAGGGGTAGGAGGATACAGTTGCGTGAGCCGGACGGGTCTCAGAGGTTTGAATTAAGCCGTTTCATTGACGGCCTCTGGTACAAACAGGAGCGGCCAGCTGCCGTCATTAAAAAGCCATTTACACCCTGTACTCACAAAGATTGGGCGAATAATTATGTGCTTGTAGCTTTACTATGTGAATGTGGCTCGAATGGGCTGCGATAACCATGTACATCCTTGTTTTTTCTTCCTAGCACCTGCATATGTACATACTCTTTAATCATATACATATATATCATATACATATATATCATATATATATATATCATATAGATATACATGTTGAGAGAAAATTATATGACGCATTTTCACCTTATTTCTTTTAATAACTAAAAAATAAATTGGAAGCACCTACCCTTAAAAGCCATTCGTGTCCAGATACATTGACGTTTGCCCATGGGACTGCAGGGGACACTTTACAACCCAATCCTTCTGCTTTTTGAGAAGTGCTCCTCAGAGTGGAAAAATCTGAAGCTTCCCCCTGAAAAGGAAACAAAAAAAGCCAAATGATTGTCCAAATGCAGATTGCGGTCGGACCGCACAGGGTTAATCTATGGGGAGACTCATTCAACATTTTCGAAACATTTCCTAAACATTCTTTTTCGTCCACCCTCCCCCCTTTTGTTTTGTGAAGCAATGAAGGAAAATTAAAGTGATTAGAAGAGAGGACAGATTATGCTGCTTCCAAGCTCGCCCTCTCCTCTTGTGTTTTGTCTGAATGAAACAATTTAGGGCATTTAAATGGGCGTAGATGATACTTTTTAATAGAAATCTGCAGCGAATGTGTAATACAGCATCGCCGTTTCCAGTTGAACAACCTTCGCAACTGGACCTATTCATGTGACACTTGGCATTACTTCATGCGGAGTGCGCTATGACAGGAGCGCAAACAGTTTCGAGTCCACTAAAAGGACCCATACCACCCATTAGTGTTATTATCTTTGTGCAAAGGCAAATTCACTCTGTTTCCCTTTTTATTTTAATTGCAATATCTTTTTTCACCGGGGGCTTTTGGGACAGCAGATCGGGCTCATAAACCGTACCCCTCTCGTTTCTTTTCCAATCTGCATTGGAATGTGAAAGAGAGCAACAACAACAAAAAAAAAGTTTTGAATTCCTCAATGATTTTTCCCCCCGTAGAAGTACGGCTTAGGATAATTATTTCAGCTTTATTGAGGGCAGATTAGTTGAAGCCTGGATGCTGCGTTTCAATACGCGTTGTACAATCCGGTACAATGTCCGTATTGTTCGCTACTGTGTGTGAACCCATTCAAAATATACACTTTTTAACACCAAGCAAAGTCGTGTCTAAATATACACAGTAAGGCTGGGAAGACATCCATGACCCGTACAAATCTTTGTAAATCACACTTCCATAGTTACAGAAGCCAAACAAAAGAGCCACCAGCCCAATATGCTGAATATAAACCTTCTTAAAGACAAACATACCTAACGGTAGAATATAGTTGCACATTAGCAACGGCCAGTAGAACTCCCAGCGCCAGAACCGATGGAATAAATAGCATTGAAAACACAGGGCGTGATTCCAGCAACTTTGATGCAATGGTTCAAAATGAAAGCCTACTTTTTCAGACATCTACAGCTTATAACTTCTACCTCACCGCCCCCCCCCCCCCCCCCGCCCCCCATTCCCAAATAGCTCCTTATCTGCGCGAAATCCTTAAGTCAAACTGCAATGATCTACAGCCCGTGCCATGTCAATGTACAGTATTATCGTGGAACGCTGCATTTAAAACTGGCTTCGGCTTGGCAATTAAGCTATTAATTAAAAAAGGGTTAGGAACACGCAGAAAACACAGCGCTGAAGGCAGATTTTAGAAAAAAAGCTCCTTATACAAACACAGGCATGACATGAATATGGATCTAATTTCTCTCCCCTCTTCTCTTTAATTCCTCGGCCCTATGAATGCTCATACCGGCAGAATGAAGTGGAAAACTACGTGCAAGTCATGTGTGAACTCTCTCTCGCTTGAGGAGCCCTCGATCCCAACGTGTTTTCGAGGCTCTCTCATTTCTCCCCTCGCCCGATCTTCCAGCCGGAACGAGGGCTTGTTCAGACCGCGGCCGCCCCCCCCCCCCCCCCCCCCCCCACCGTGCCTGGAAATTGCTGTGGGGGGTGCATCCAGCGCCACTCTGTGCGCCCAAGGCCCGCCCGCAACATTTGAACTTTTCCCAGAGGTAGGTGGGCGATGCCGGGATGTGTTGCAGAGAACCCCCCGCGCCAGCCCCGCAGTGGTGAGAGCCCATACGTTCCGCTGGGTGATTGGCACGTTTGACAGTGATTGACAGCGGCGCCATGGCAACCGCACAACGACACCGCCAAGACCAATAGAAAAAGCCAAAGAAGAAATCAGCGCTGCACACAGTATTTTGGGGATATAATATGAGGGAGTGTGACATGAGTGGATTTGGTTGCATCTGACCGGTTTTGTGTTGTGCTGTGAGTTAGGGACGGGGCGGGGGGGAGGGGGGCTGGGTGGGTTTTTTTTAAAACTTGGTTTTAAATGGTCAGGTTGGTCCATGGTGTTCAGGTCCCAGTTGGAGGTGTACAGCGCCCTTTCCCTGCTGCCAAACTCGGCCGAGCGCGCTTTCTTCCTCTTAGCCAACTGCCGAGCCCAAGACGAGTTGTCAATGTTCCAGCTACCGACCATCAACTTCACCCCGGAGCAAGTGGCCAGCGTTTGCGAGACGCTGGAGGAGACGGGCGACATCGAGAGGCTGGGACGCTTCCTGTGGTCTTTACCTGTGGCGCCGGGGGCATGCGAGGCCATCAACAAGCACGAGTCCATCCTGCGGGCCAGGGCGGTGGTGGCCTTCCACACGGGCAACTTCCGAGACTTGTACCACATCCTGGAGAACCACAAGTTCACCAAGGAGTCGCACGGCAAGCTGCAGGCCATGTGGCTGGAGGCTCACTACCAGGAGGCCGAGAAGCTGAGGGGCCGGCCCCTGGGGCCGGTGGACAAGTACCGGGTCCGCAAGAAGTTCCCCTTGCCCCGCACCATCTGGGACGGCGAGCAGAAGACCCATTGTTTCAAGGAGCGGACACGCAGCTTGTTGCGGGAGTGGTACCTGCAGGACCCCTACCCCAACCCTTCCAAAAAAAGGGAGCTGGCCCAGGCGACCGGCCTGACCCCCACACAAGTGGGCAACTGGTTCAAAAACCGCCGGCAGAGAGACAGAGCGGCGGCCGCCAAAAACAGGTTGGTGCTGCCCTTCCGGGACACCCGTCCGCAACTCAGCCCCCAAAATGTCACAGGCAGATGAAGGGTCCCTTTAAACGGCGGTGAATAAAGCCACCGGAGAAATGTTGCCTTTTAAAAAAAACGCGCGACTGCCGATTTATTGCCATGAATAACCTCCCGTGGGCTCAGCCCCGAGTTAGCCGCTGAAGCAAAAAAAAACCGAAATCTCCCTGTTAGGCGCTGAACACAATTTGAGGGTAGTAATCCCAATTGGCAAGAGGTTACTGCAGGGTTTTAGTCGTTTTAAAATGTAAATACAATGCTCTTACCTGGTGTATAAAGAGGATCACAACTAACTCCCCCATGACCCGGGTTTAACAGCAAAAAAAGTCTTTAAAAAAATACCCAGCAATTACAATTTTATGAAAATTAAAGCGGTTAGAAACTTTTGCAAAATAATACTTATTTCAATCGGTGCTGCCACTAAAAGAGGCCCGTAAGTAGTTGTAAAATTTACTGTCAACAATTAAAACCGAGTGACATTATTGGCCCACAGTGAAATCTGACACGGTATAAATATCTGGAGAAAATTAGACATAAATCAGTGAAATGTTATTTTGATTCAGGGACAGGTTTGGAGTTTCTCGACTGGTGTCAATGGACATGTAACAACCCCCCCCCCCATTGGATCTGCGGTTGTGAAGTTAAGATCAGGAGAAATGAAACTATCAGAGGGGGTGCGGGCTCCGTAACTTCAGGGAGAATATAGTAATTTCCAACCGAAATAAACGGATGTACAGACTACCGATGGTTTACTCTGCAAACTAAAGTAAACACGTTTGAATCGGGATAAATGAAAGGATGATTAGGCGGCCGGTTGGAAAGTATAAAAACACGGTGTATGTTACATGAGAAATCCCACACTAGGTACATTGCCAGACCAGTCCAGCACAATGGGAGCCCTTGTTTATTTTGGGATTATTAGACTGAAATCGACATACCAGTGAGACGTTAATACTACTTTCCGCTCGGTAAAAGTTATTGGGAGCTGATCCTCGATATTTTAAACATATTAACTCTTCCAGCGCGACAATGATGGCACACTTGGCGGGCATTCCCACCCAATCCAGGGCATTATTTGCTTTGCAGGCTATAGCAATGCCTTCTTTATCCAAAATAAACACACCGCGTTTGACTTGCTCACATTCGAAGTCCTCCCAAATATTCCAGGTTGACACTGAAGATATTAATCAGAGTGCCGCTTGAACACGGGGATTTGGGGTCAAACTGAGAGAAGGTTTTAGCAAACGGTTTGCAAAACAAAAAAATAAACATCCAGGAGGCCGCGTTATAACTTATCTTGGGAGGGGAGCGACTCTTACCCCGAAGCAGCGACACAATGAAAAGCAGACTAAACTTTAACACGCACGACAGTGCAATTGGTTTGAGCGAATTTGGCCCAATTTTGAGCATAATTCCAGGGGAAAGTGCAGCCTGGGAACAATTCAGCGGGTGTGTGTGTGTGTGTGTTAGCTCCTAGCAAATTGAAAACCATTGGATTTTGCCTGTAATATTGAACAAAAAAACAAACAAATGATTAGTGAATGTGGAGCTTCCGGGGGAATATCGTTTCCCCAAATTGCCGTGCATTGAAAGATATGTTGCGTTTTGCTTTGGCAGCAACATGCGGGTTTAAAATGAGTCTCAATAACTTAATGGTTTGGGCTGCTTTGTTCTTGTGACAAATATGGAATCGGTGAGCAACATTTACTGATTTGAACATCTTATTTGTTCCCCCTCCCTCCCTCCTTGTTTGTGTCGGACAGGCTGCAGCACCAGGCAGTAGGGCAGAGCGGGGGTTGTACACTATCCGAGCCGGGCTGTCCTCCGCACAGCGCGGCGGAGTCCCCGTCCACAGCCGCTAGCCCGACCACCAGCGTGTCGAGCCTGACAGAGAGAGCCGAGACCGCCACCTCCATCTTATCGGTAACCTCTAGCGACAGTGAGTGTGATGTATGATACACACAGAACACAAAAACAAACAAACAAAACTCTTGATACATTCACAGAAGGAATGTGGACCTAAAACAACAACAACAACGAAAAAAAAGACATTTAATGAACATTTTTGAGGGGAAACAGAAGAAAGAGAAATCAAAAACGCATTCGAGAAGGAAAGAAAAGTGACAGTTGGACAAAAAGGAAAGAGAGAAATCTCTCGGACAAGCACGTCTGTCTGATCCAGCGCTTTCCATGGCGGCACCGACTTGCATGATGTATTTTATATCCGGTTACATTAATATTTTTTACAAGGAATTACGGTGACGAGGGAATGAGAGAATCTGTGTCGCCTTTGTTGCTCTCTGATAGTCTGGGTGTTGGTCAGGCCCCCGAATCCAGGCTGTAAATCGTTTTTCTGTTCCGCAGACAATCATTTTTCGTAAGCACCTTTTTCTACACTTCTGTTGCTGCCTGTGTGGGTACTGGTTTTATGTGGAAGAATAGTTATGACTGTAACAGATTTTTATTTTTATTTCAAAATTTTATATGAATTATGTATATCTAATGACGCGATCATTCTCCCAGTTTGTAATATATGTGTAGAGATGCCTGTATCTGATATTGCTCCCCCCCCCCCCCCCCCCCCCCCCCCACCCCACCGCCACCACCCCCTCTCTTTCTTTCTGTCCCTCTGGATCACAGACTCCGTGTTCCTGCATATTGTGTCAAATGTCTGTCGAAAGTAACTAGGTTCTTAAGAAAGTGGGGAGGGTGGGGGTGTGAGGTCCAACTCGACAAATCTAGTGCGATGTAATTTTATGCAAAGTGCTATTTTGAGTATCTTCAGCAAGTTCGAAGTTCTATTATCTCTCCCGAGTTTCTGTAGGGCGCTTACTAGGTCACTGTGTCTTTAACTGTGTGTTTATCTATATGTAAAAAAAAACCCTTTCTAAATCAAAATATAGTATTCCGTTTTCTTATACCTGCTGGCTTTATTGTGTCTTTCTCTGCGAAGTTACTGTGAATGGTTCAACATACTTGTGTTCAGGCAGTATAACGCGAGGTGTTCACGGAAAATGAATGGGGGGGGGGGGGGGGCATTATCTTTTCATTACGGATTTTGAACAAAGAAAAAGGAAATAATTTGAAAATGTTAGCCAGATCTGTCACACATTTCGAAAGGGGATTCAATGATCAGACACAAAGTGCGACTTGTGTTTTACTCAAGTCGGTTATGTCACACTGGTCACCACGTTGTGATGAATATGTTTGTAGCGAGTGATATCGACTAATTGTACAAGAAATTGGGGTTTGAGACACTAACGTCTCCCATTTATGGCGGCAAATGAAAAGAGTAAATACCGAGACTCGCCATTTAATCAGCTAATCATATTACAGCTCCTCCCCGTGAATCTTAAGTTCATTGTGAAGTGCTGAAAGAAGTCTTTATTTGCATGACTAACAGTCTACCGCCAGCACCTTTGCACTAATGTCGTTCATTGCCCCGGGCTGTTAATTCAGGCGTGAATTAAAAATAGAACTGAGCCCTGAACTTGTTTTCACTTGTGAAGTTTTTGAAATCTATCCCTGTATGCTTTGGTTAACGATTTGCGAAAATCCCTGACGAGGTTCTCTGGCAACTAAAACGAAATTGAAATGAGAGGCAAGCGCCAAACTACAGGAAGCAGCAAACGATTGGGGAATCTCTCCCCTGCCCCCCCCCCCCCCGCCCCCTCCCCCTCCCCACCACCACCCAACCCAAACACACACACACTTTCTTTGAGGTCTAAACACTGATAGAAATATTTTATGTACACATTGATAAAATGTCAGTAAATCGAACTAAAATACAGGCACAGAAGCTCTTTTTAGAGGGGAAAGGATTACAACACGATGGTGCACTGCAAACTTCTGCCAATCTTTATTTGGGGCGAGTTGTGTTTTCTCGCCCCGGGGTAGCGTGGCTGCTGTACATCCCTGTTTACCCCGCGTGGCAATAAGAACAATTAGCATTCGTGTTTACTCTTACAATTGGACTAGAAACAAGACCCATGATAAGCGATTGTTTCTTTCACCCCCCCCCCCCCCCCCCCCCATGTTTAACGCGTTCACTCCAGCCTTGACAGCGATGTGTTGTTTCGCTGGGCGCTGTCTGGTAATTGAATCTTTTTGAACTGTTGCTTTTGTGCGGAGGCTAGAATCATTTCTACAGGAGCATTTCTATTTCTAGCGGATTGTCTATTGACACCCCCCTCCCAACCCCAGCCGGGTGGGCAACCAGTTGAAACGAGGATTTGTCTTTGTTTTGAGCCAATGGTTCATTTTGTGTGTGTGTGTTTAAGTTTGGGAGTTTTTTTCCCTAATTGCGGGCTGAATTATTTTGCAATTTGTTTTGGAACACAACGCGGTGTAATGACCGAAGAATTGCAAGTTGCTTTTTTTTTAAAAAAGCGTTTGGGGAACCTAAGCCGGAAAGAGCTGTAAACGATGTAAACTGGAGTACAGATAGATGCATTCCTTCAACTGCTGCACCGCGCGTGACAACACTTGGTTTGCGCCAAGTCTTGTTGCTTGCAAAAAAGGTTTTGCAGTTGGGCAGATGTGAACGCCGTCCGCCTTGGAAATGCAATTTTGGTGGGGGGTTTGAAAGAAGCAGCGGGGGCAGTTTCGTGTCTGGGTTGGAGACACTGCACCTCCCCCAGGGGTGGGGGGATGGGGAAGGAAGGACATGCAGAAATGTCTGGGTCTTCCGGAGAGAGAGAGAGAGAGGGATTGAGAGAGGAAGGTGCGGATCAGGAAAGTTACTGGAGTTAGATGCTTTGCAGGAAGGAAGGAGCATTTGGGGGGGCTCCGCGGAGAGGCGGCGAGCATGCGCCTTCCCAGCGTGTTACTTTCAAAGAGTGAAGCTGAGCTCAGCTGCCAGAACAAATCGTGTCAGGCGAGGAGAGATAACATGCACTTATTAGTGAAATCTCCTTGAAATAATGGTTTGTAGCTTTAAAGTGGCAGCGCTGGCAATATATGCCTTTCTACTGAAACAGACTCAATAGAAATTTTGGGACGTTTTATTTCAGAAATTGGCATTTTGATAGATGAAACCTACTGATTCGGGGATTGTTTTGTTCTTGACTAGTGGATTGAGAGGCAAATCTATGAAAATCTGAATTGAAGCTTTCTGACTCACTAAGTCCTCCTGTCGCCGGCAAGATATGGCCTATCACAAGCAAAAAGCCAAGACAGCTTACCTCTGGTTCGGCATAGAACGATTCTTATCGATGGGTCTTCTTCAGACCTCCATTAGTTTACTATCCATGACAAGCCTAGCTGTTGATTAAGATGAAATTAATCTAAAGCCGATGAGCATTTACTCATCAATGCTCCAGCCTTCGGCGCGCGATACAAGTCAAACAGATGGCATGGGTTGTATTTGACTTTGATATTCCACTCGGTGCTAATATGGCCAAATGCACTGAATTACACAGGAAGCAGATTCAGGCCATCACAGCTGCTATCTATCTGCAACCAAGTACATGGATTGGGCCATGAAATCGTTAAATTTGATATGCTATTAAAACGATGTCTCAAAAAAGATTGCACGGTGGACATTCCCTATGTGGATGAGAGCGCGCTTTACTCTGGGTTTGATCGCAACGTCTCCCTCCAGTTTTGGTCCACACCAAGTAACACACACACACACAGGCCAACGCAGGGGCATGATTAATGTCAAGCAGCTTTATGCACACACATTATTTCGCTGTTCAGCAACTAATGGTCTTCATGATCACATCAATTAATGGGACATTAATTTATTTACTCGGGTTCGAATTCAGACAGGCTGTAATCGGGAAAAGAAAGAGTGGGGCTCTGGACGTGGCCTATTCTGATCTTGCACTAATTTGGCGGTTCAGCAGAACAGAAGTATCCACCCCACCCCTCCATTCGTGTGTATCCACGCAGTTCTTTCACCAGCCCTTTGCTGCATTCGGATTGAATTGTGGGGTGGGGCATTACAAAGGTGCGACATAGTCAAACAACCTTGCCCTAAAACAACACCTCAGACTCCCACCCCCTCCCCAATGTAAATATCTACCTTATCATCGGTGCTATTTCTATGCTTATGAATAACAATCAATAAAACAATGTGACAATGAAAGTGTGCATTGATGAGGTTGTTTTGTTTACTTTGGCACACGGTTGTGGCGGAGCAGGGAGGCAAGTCAGATGGCTCAGCTATTGGGAAAGGGAGGAATGGCGAGGCACCAGCAAAGTCACTCACCTCTCTTCGGTAGAAACCTCCACATTCTGGGATTTCCTTTACTGAACTGTGCGTTCTTCACATGAAGGAATTCAGGTGTGGGAAATTGAATCTACTCCGACGACTCAGGGAGTAATTTACCAGCGTCTTTCCATTTGTTTCATTTGCCTAAATTAAAAAGAAAGATGACCGTAGCACGCAGTGTTTAACATAGCCTGAAATATAGATTGAAATCCACAATAATCGGGTGCATTTGCCCATCTATATTTGCGTTGCAGCGTAGCGACTCTGGGCTTACAGCGATTTCATTTCAAATACGCGGGACACCGATGTGATATATCACGTTATAACAGGACTCCGCAACTTTTTCCAAGGCAGCTTCTAAATGAAAGGAAAGTACAAGTTAATGGAATGCGATATCGTGTCACAAGATTAACTTTAGTTTGCTAAAAGCGAGGTCACTTCCTGATTTACAAATACAACGTGGGCGGCTGGACACTTACAAAATGTTTCCTGGGGACGGGGGTGGGGGGAGGGGGGGGGGGGGGGGGGTTGGGGAGGGTTCTGTCCTATTCCCCAAATGGCTATTTGTTTACATTTCTATATTTCAAACGCTTCACACAAGGATTGCATTGCCCAGACGAAGTGAAAACACAGGAAATATTTGAACAACATGATCAGAATTCAGGAGTTTTCCGTTGTGTGGAAATCGCAGGAACGTCTCTTCAGAATGATTAGGCGTCTTTAAGACAGAAGTAGAATATTCACAAAGTTTAGGAGGATTTAAATGTCAATGATGAATACAGCAGCAGACATGTGTTGGGGGGCTGGGTGGCAGGAGCTGTGTGACTGAGCAGGAGGTTAGTTTCCACCGCACTATACGGTGCATTCGCTCCTTGTTATGTTCACTGTTTCCTGATTTAAAAAAAACAACATTCTTTCAGACTATTTGGATTTCAAACTGTAATTCTATTAAATAGTAATCGAAGGATCACCAAAGACTATGATACAGGATCAACTGCCACATAAGCCGCCCATTTGAACTTTGATTTGTTGTCGTACGTAGATGGGATCATGGCCTTTCCGGGATGAATTGGGAGGCCCAGTCATACCGAGGCTGCGACAACACATTAATTAATTTATCTTCATTTAAAGGAAGGAAATTGACAGAATATTCGTTCCGCTTCGAGACACTCTCAGAAGGTTTTAAAAAAAATAAAATCAAACTTCCCATTCTCTCTGCGGATTAGATGGAATTAAGCCAGGCCTTTGTAGATTGCAGTTTAAACTGTGGGATTCATATTTCTGCAACTTCTCTTGTTGCTCAAAGGCAGTGCCGTTTTCTCTCTTCAGTCACTCCGCTTGTGCGTAATTGAAGATTAGTTCGCGAGAGTACTGGACCCTTTCCAAGGCTGTCGATGTTGCTGTCAGATTGGCATTTACCGTCATAACCGATATATCATCATCATTACATTGACATTCTCAGCAGGGTGATATAATGATTAGTACATTCGTTCATCATTAATTACCAAGTTTCCTGATTGTTTTGATTAGCTTCGGCGAATCACACACACACACACACACATTAGCTATCGGCCCTGGCAGTAAAATAATTAAAAGGAACGGGTGCCATTTATCCATTTTTAATTTCAATGTCATAAATAATAATTAACTCCAAGATAGCAAATTAAACGGAAGGAACACAATTATGTTGGACTTTTATTAATGTAGTTTTTACATTTATCTCCATTTTCGAATGTAATAAATTCTTTGGGTGTTGAAATTCCCCTTATGATTTTGTCTTTTGTGTTTAGTTACATGTCAAGGTCTGGCGGGAACCTCTCCTGCCTTAACAAATAGATCAAAGCGAACGTTCCATAATTTACATTTAGATCCAGGCATTGCCAGCAGAAATGCACTTTATCAATGTTTCCAAACCTGATGGGATTTATTGCTAAGTGATCAATCTTGAATGTTTTCTTTGATATGCAGTCGGCACGTTCCTATAAATGTGGGCTCAGATTGTTAAACAACGATCAGGTCGCGAATTCAGAACGGATTCCCCGAGATTAGTTTTAGCTATGTTGCCGGCACTTGTCCAAAATGTGACAGCAAGGGGCGTCTGGCCTGATTGTAAAGTTGCCGCCGAATAATTATTAAATTACTCTCCTTCTTTACGCCTTTCACTTTACTGGAAGGACAAGTCCGCATCAGTTAGATGCTCAATTCAGCTATCCAGCAGGAGCTGCCTCTGTGGTGACGGCCCAGTCCATATTGCAGAAGTCATGTTAGATGATGCATAATACATCAACAAATTGAAGTGTTAAACATTACAGCACATTTCAGCACTTATGCTGCCAGAGCATTGGGTTCAGGGCTCTATTAGTTCCATTTTATGGAGTCGTGTTTTGAAATAGTACCTATTTAGGCAGGTCTAAGGCACACATTAGCTGTATGTCACTTCGATAGGTACTGGGATGTGTAAATAGAAACGTGCATTACTGGATAATAAAGTGGGCAGTTAGCTACATATTATGTCATTGTGCAATGTCCTTAGCATTATTGAAATGTACATATTTTTGGAAAGTCACTTGTGATTGTCAATAATGTTTGCGTCTATTAAATGTTTTGATGTTTCTGTATACAGGTGCGGGCAATTTGCATGCGCTCGCTGTCTGTTTAGTATGAAGACCTCTTCAATTTGCCTTCATAGTTCCAAAAGTTTATCCCCCCGCCCCCGCCTCTCTTGTCACTCCTTTAACTTGCTATTTGCGTTAGCAATGACTCTGAACAGGCTCCAAATGCGTGTCCTACGGCGAAGATATCATATCCTCATCTCCACTCCACTATTTCGAATTTATTTGCCCTGTCTGTTGAAGCGCTCTTGTGCCTAACCACCAGCTGCCCGTGTGTGGGTGGGTGGGAATACAGAAGGATGTGTGAAGACTTGCAGTTCGTGAACTTCCCGTCCTTTGGGTAAAGGCGGGTAGGCCAGGCCACTATTACTTTGCGTTTATACAGTTGATCTGACAAAACAATCAGGAAGGGTCAGCGTGTGAATTTCTAACGCGTGCATCTGCGCCTTAACCTATTTCCTGTTATTTGCAAACTATATATTTCTACCTCACTCCCTGTTGTGAGATCAGCTGCCTAGAGATTCCTCCAGATTTGATTGCAGATGAGTGAGTGTGTGTGGATGTGTGTGTGTGTGTGTGAATGTGTGTGGATGTGTGCGAGTGTGAATACGCATGGATGTGTGTGCGTGTGAGTGTGGATGTGTGAGGTGTGTGTGAACATGAGTGAGGATGCGTGAGTGTGAATTTGTGTGAATGTATGTGCATGTAAATGTGTGTCAAGTGTGTGTGAGCATGTGTGTGAGTGTAAACGTGAGTGAAGCGTGTGTGTGTGAATGTGTGTGTGAATGTGCATGGATGTGTGTGTGTGTGTGAATGTGTGAAGTGTGTGTGAGCATGAGTGAGGATGTGTGTGAGTGTGAATGTGTGTGAGTGTAAATGTGTGTGAAATGAGTTATGAGTTATGTGTGTGAATGCGTGCGAGGTGTGTGGTGTATGTGAACATGTGGGTGGCATGTGTGTGACCATGTGGGTGAGATGTGTGTGAGCATGTGTATGAGGTGCGGGTGAGCATGTGGGTGAGGTGTGTGTGAGGTGTGTGTGAGCATCTGTGTGAGTTGTGTGTGAGCACGTGGGTGAGGTGTGAGTGTGAATGTACGATGTATGAGTGTGAATGTGTATGCGGTGTGTGTGATCATGTGTGTGAGGTGAGTGTGAATTGGTGTGAGGTGTGGGTGTGAATGTGTGTGAATGTTTGGACGTAAATGCATGTGGCTGTGTGAGTGTGAATGTGTGCGAGGTGCACGTCATCATGAGTGTGAGGTGTGAATGTGTGTGAGATGTGAGCATATGTATGTGCGTTGTGAGTGTGAATGCGTGTGAGGTATGTGTTTGAATGCGTGTGAGGTGTGTGTGAGCATGTGTGTGAGATGTGTGTGAGCATGTGGGTGAGTTGTGTGTGAGCATGTGGGTGAGATGTGTGTGAGCATGTGGGTGAGTTGTGTGTGAGCATGTGTGTGAGCATGTGTGTGAGTTGTGTGTGAGCATGTGGGTGAGTTGTGTGTGAGCATGTGGGTGAGTGTGAATGTGTATGAGGTGTATGTGATCATGTGTGTGAGGTGAGTGTGAATTGGTGTGAGGTGTGGGTGTGAATGCGTCTGAGGTGTGAGTGTGAATTAGTATGAGTCGTGAATGTGAATGTGTGTGAGGTGTGAGTGAGCAAGTGCGTGAGGTATGAGTGCGAATGTGCGCAAGGGGTGTGTGAGCATGTCTGTGAGGTGTGAGATTGTATTGGTGTGAGGTATGGGTGTGAATATGTGTGAGGTGTCAGTCAACACGTGTGCCAGGTATTTGTAAGCTTGAGTGTGAGGTGTGAATGTGAGGTGTGTGGGAGCATTTGTGTGAGGTATGTGTGTGAGGTGTGAGTGTGAGCCTGTGTGAGGTGCGAGTTTGCATGAGGTGTGTGTGTGAAGTTTGAGTGTGATTGTGTGTGAGCATGCGTGTGAGGTGAGTGTGAACCTGTGTGAGGTGCGAGTTTGCATGAGGTGTGTGTGTGAAGTTTGAGTGTGATTGCGTGTGAGGTATGTGTGTGAGGTGAGTGTGAACCTGTGTGAGGTGCGAGTTTGCATGAGGTGTGTGTGTGAAGTTTGAGTGTGATTGTGTGTGAGGTGTGTGAGCATGTGTGTGGGCTGTGTGTGGGGTGTGAGTTTGAATGTGCTTGAGGTGTGAGTGTGAGCATGTGCGAGGTGCGAGTGTGAATGAGGTGTGTGAGGTTTGAGTGTGATTGTGTGTGAGGTGAGTGAATGTGTGTGAGTGTGTGAGCGCTGTGCATATAAGTGTACACACACATATATGTGTTGGAATTGTAACTCTACATATTTATTCCTGGGTTAACAGAATGCGCTGGATGGAGCAATATCGGCTCTTTACTTATCTTTACCTGGTTAAAGTCCAACAGGTTTGTTTCTAACACGAGCTTTAGGAGCACTGCTCCTTCCTCAGCAGTGCTCCGAAAGCTAGTGTTTGAAACAAACCTGTTGGACTTTAACCTGGTGTTGTAAGACTTCGTACTGTGCTCACCCCAGTCCAACGCCGGCATTCCACATCATATCTATACCTGAGGAACTGGTTTCAGAGGCCGCTGAAAAAGAATAGGCAAGGGGAACTAATTGTATAGCTCTTTCAGAGAGCTGGCAGAGAGTCAATGGGCCGAATGGCCTTCTTTTATGGAGTGTGGATTTATAATTCAACGATTTATATTTAAATAGAGATTATAGTATCTGCCTGGGGATTCTTGACAATAGGACCACCGCATGTCTCCATCTGATTAATGAGCTAACTGGAAGCCATGCCTCTGACCCCACTTGTCTGGGAGAACGATTCTGCTGTATTTGTGAATCGTGTGCACCAACTCCTTGATCCAGAAACAGGTCCCCACTTTACGGTCAGTTTTGTGTGACGCTGATTTTCTGTTCGGATGTTTATGCCCAATCTAACACGGTGAATGCTTACGCTAGCGATGCAGGTACATCGTCTGGACATAGAGCTTGATCTGTGTTTTGTCGCCATGATGTGGAGATGCCGGTATTGGACTGGGGTGAGCACAGTAAGAAGTCTTACAACACCAGGTTAAAGTCCAACAGGTTTGTTTCAACCACTAACTTTCGGAGCACTGCTGCGTCCTCAGCACCTGTGTTTTGTGGGTTATTTTCCGGGCCTGGCAGAGGGTTGCGTCTGGCTGCGGCGGCGAATCCCATCCCTCTTTTGGACAGAACCATTTTGAAGTTCCCTCTATCTCTGCTCCATTTCTACATCTTCTATTAAACACGAAAAGTGTTCTTCTTCATGTCCCCGGCGATCACACCGTCCAGCTCAGCAAGATCTTCAGGGTGGGCGTTGATCAGCTTGAGAAATCAGTGGAAAGCACGGCCCACCCCCAGAGTCCAGGGCACTGCTGGGCAATACCCCAACCGGCCAACACTCCTTGTTTGCACATCTGTAATGTCACTGAGCAGCATCATTTGCCTTTTATCATTGCCCACTCTGACGACCCACAGGACTGTCTAGGTCCTCTCCTCTGTGTAGACGACAGGAGTACCTGTTACCCGGCCTGCCTGCAATTATTGTCATGTCAGGGGCTCAGGCACTGAAGCGGCCAGGGGTGCCGTCTGTGCGCCTCTTTCCGTCTCATTGACTCAAGCCATCAGCTCTGAAGAGAGAGGTTGTGAGGGGGGTGGGGGGCCGTGTTACTGTCAGTGAGCTGATTGGAACTGAGAGAAAGCTGGAGCTCAGCTCCTATCTCTGTGGCATTCTGCATCTTAACAAGTTTAACATGCCCCGCAATGTAGTCACAGCTAAACTTGCAGCGTGTAAATGCGGGAACAGGCACAACCTAACTGCGGAACTGTCGGCGAAGCCAACACGACCTCCTCCAGAGAATGTCACTTCACTTTGTCTGCCCAGGAGCACTCTCCATTCAGAGATGTTACATCGTGCAAGCATCCATTTATCCTAATCAGTCAACGCCAGCCTGTAAAGATGTCGAAGTCCATTCATCTGCCCTGTCCCCTCGCTATCTACTGTTCGTTCAACAGCCTATCCAATCGAAGCGTGGGTGTTGATACAGGTTTAGCCTCAGTCACTAACCCTGTTCGTGAATTCCTCAATTCCACAGAGCTCCATTTACACTACACTTCCAACGCTGTTGTCAAGTTGCACTAATGTTAAGCATGTGTCAATAAACGTGGTTTTAACAGTGGAAGCATGTGACACATCCATGTTGGAATAAGACTGTGTGAATTAGCACAGTGGACCTGTGACTATCAGCGAGGAGAGGTCAAGACGGTCAGTAAAGATAAGAGTAACTGCACATGTGTTAAGATCAATATATCACTGAGTGTAAATCAGCACAATTTACCTCAGAAAACGTAATGCCCAGGTGTGCAAACAATGCTGCAATGCCTGGGAATAAACTGAATTGTGATTTAGAGTAAACGCTTGGAGTCAAAATGGTTATGAAATTAACAAAGTGTGCAACAGAAAAATCAGCGCAGGGGGATTTAAGTGAAGGTTCTAAGTTATTTGAAGGTGTGAATGAGGACATGGTCATTTTAAACGAGATTGAGTGATCCGCGTGCAAAGGGGAATACATTGCAACGGTCATATGTAAATGTATCTTTGATTGTTAAGTGCACATGTTACGGAGAGTGAATGAGGTCAGTGTGAACGAGCTCAATGTAACTGTGAAAGAGTGTGACAAAGTGTGACTCTGATTGTGAGATACCTCGTTGTAACTGAGTGTAAGAGTGTGAGTGAGGTCAGTGTAACTTGCTGAGTGTGAGAGAGCAAGCAAAGTGCAGCTGTGAGTGAGTGTTAGAGAGCAAGCAAAGTGCAGCTGTGAGTGAGTGTGAGAGAGCAAGCAAAGTGTGACTCTGATGATCAGATACCTCATTGTAACTGTGAGTGTAAGGGTACAACTGAGAGTGCGAGTGAGATCAGTGTAACTGTGAGTGAGTGTGAGAGAGCTTAGAGTAACTGTGAGTGAGTGTGAGAGAGCTTAGTGTAACTGTGAGTGAGTGTGAGAGAGCTTAGAGTAACTGTGAGTGAGTGTGTGAGAGCTCAGTGTAACTGTGAGTGCGTGTGTGAGAGCTCAGTGTAACTGTGAGTGAGTGTGAGAGCTCTATGTAACTGTGAGTGAGTGTGAGAGCTCAGTGCAACTGTGAGTGAGTGTGAGAGAGCTTAGTGTAACTGTGAGTAAGTGTGAGAGAGCTCAGTGTAACTGTGAGTGAGTGTGAGAGCTCTTAGAGTAACTGTGAGTGAGTGTGTGAGAGCTTAGTGTAACTGTGAGTGAGTGTGAGAGAGCTCAGTGTTACAGTTAGTGACTGAGAGAGCAAGCAACATGTAACTGTCAGTGAGTGTGAGAGAGCAATATACGTGTAATTGTGAGTGAGTGTGAGAGAGCTCAGTGGAAATGTGAGTGTGAGAGAGCTCAGTGTAACTGAGTGAGTGTGTGAGAGCTCAGTGTAACTGTGAGTGAGTGTGAGAGAGCTCAGTATAACTGTGAGTGAGTGCGAGAGCTCAGTGTAACTGAGTGAGTGTGTGAGAGAGCTCAGTGTAACTGTGAGTGAGTGTGTGAGTGCTCAGTGTAACTGTGAGTGAGTGTGAGAGAGCTCAGTGTAACTGTGAGTGAGTGTGAGAGAGCTCAGTGTGACTGTGAGTGAGTGTGTGAGAGAGCGCAGTGTAACTGAGTGAGTATGAGAGAGCTCAGTGTAACTGTGAGTGTGAGAGAGCTCAGTGTAACTGTGAGTGAGTGTGTGAGAGGTCAATGTAACTGTGAGTGAGTGTGTGAGAGCTCAGTGGAAATGTGAGTGTGAGAGAGCTCAGTGTAACTGTGAGTGAGTGTGAGAGAGCTCAGTGGAAATGTGAGTGTGAGAGAGCTCAGTGTAACTGTGAGTGAGTGTGTGAGAGCTCAGTGTAACTGTGAGTAAGTGTGTGAGAGAGCTCAGTGTAACTGTGAGTGAGTGTGAGAGCTCAGTGTAACTGTGAGTGAGAGAGCTCAGTGTCACTGTGAGTGAGTGCGAGAGAGCTCAGTGTAACTGTGAGTGAGTGTGAGAGAGCTCAGTGTAACTGTGAGTGAGTGTGAGAGAGCTCAGTGTAACTGTGAGTGCGTGTGTGAGAGCTCAGTGTAACTGTGAGTGAGTGTGTGAGAGCTCTTAGAGTAACTGTGAGTGAGTGTGTGAGAGCTTAGTGTAACTGTGAGTGAGTGTGAGAGAGCTCAGTGTTACAGTTAGTGACTGAGAGAGCAAGCAACATGTAACTGTCAGTGAGTGTGAGAGAGCAATATACGTGTAATTGTGAGTGAGTGTGAGAGAGCTCAGTGGAAATGTGAGTGTGAGAGAGCTCAGTGTAACTGAGTGAGTGTGTGAGAGCTCAGTGTAACTGTGAGTGAGTGTCAGAGAGCTCAGTATAACTGTGAGTGAGTGTGAGAGCTCAGTGTAACTGAGTGAGTGTGTGAGAGAGCTCAGTGTAACTGTGAGTGAGTGTGTGAGTGCTCAGTGTAACTGTGAGTGAGTGTGAGAGAGCTCAGTGTAACTGTGAGTGAGTGTGAGAGAGCTCAGTGTGACTGTGAGTGAGTGTGTGAGAGAGCGCAGTGTAACTGAGTGAGAATGAGAGAGCTCAGTGTAACTGTGAGTGAGTGTGGGAGAGCTCAGTGTAACTGTGAGTGAGTGTGTGAGAGGTCAATGTAACTGTGAGTGAGTGTGAGAGAGCTCAGTGGAAATGTGAGTGTGTGAGAGCTCAGTGTAACTGTGAGTGAGTGTGTGAGAGCTCAGTGTAACTGTGAGTGAGTGTGTGAGAGAGCTCAGTGTAACTGTGAGTGAGTGTGAGAGCTCAGTGTAACTGTGAGTGAGTGAGAGAGCTCAGTGTCACTGTGAGTGAGTGCGAGAGAGCTCAGTGTAACTGTGAGTGAGTATGAGAGAGCTCCGTGTAACTGTGAGTGAGTGTGAGAGAGCTCAGTGTAACTGTGAGTGCGTGTGTGAGAGCTCAGTGTAACTGTGAGTGAGTGTGTGAGAGCTCAGTGTAACTGTGAGTGAGTGTGAGAGAGCTCAGTGTAACTGTGAGTGAGTGTGTGAGAGCTCAGTGTCACTGAGTGGGTGTGAGAGATCTCAGTGTAACTGTGAGTGAGTGTGAGAGAGCTCAGTGTAACTGAGTGAGTGTGAGAGAGCTCAGTGTAACTGTGAGTGAGTGTGAGAGAGCTCAGTGTAACTGTGAGTGAGTGTGAGAGAGCTCAGTGTAACTGTGAGTGAGTGTGAGAGAGCTCAGTGTAACTGTGAGTGTGTGTGTGTGAGCTCAGTGTAACTGTGAGTGAGTGTGTGAGAGCTCAGTGTAACTGAGTGAGTGCGAGAGAGCTCAGTGTAACTGTGAGTGAGAGTGAGAGAGCTCAGTGTAACTGTGAGTGAGTGTGAGAGAGCTCAGTGTAACTGTGAGTGAGTGTGAGAGAGCTCAGTGTAACTGTGAGTGAGTGTGTGAGAGCTCAGTGTCACTGAGTGGGTGTGAGAGATCTCAGTGTAACTGTGAGTGAGTGTGAGAGAGCTAAGTGTAACTGAGTGAGTGTGAGAGAGCTCAGTGTAACTGTGAGTGAGTGTGAGAGAGCTCAGTGTAACTGTGAGTGTAGGAGAGCTCAGTGTAACTGTGAGTGAGTGTGAGAGAGCTCAGTGTAACTGTGAGTGAGTGTGAGAGAGCTCAGTGTAACTGTGAGTGAGTGTGTGAGAGCTCAATGTAACTGTGAGTGAGTGTGTGAGAGCTCAGTGTAACTGTGAGTGAGTGTGAGAGAGCTCAGTGTAACTGTGAGTGCGTGTGTGAGAGCTCAGTGTAACTGTGAGTGAGTGTGTGAGAGCTCAGTGTAACTGAGTGAGTGCGAGAGAGCTCAGTGTAACTGTGAGTGAGAGTGAGAGAGCTCAGTGTAACTGTGAGTGAGTGTGAGAGAGCTCAGTGTAACTGTGAGTGAGTGTGAGAGAGCTCAGTGTAACTGTGAGTGAGTGTGTGAGAGCTCAGTGTCACTGAGTGGGTGTGAGAGATCTCAGTGTAACTGTGAGTGAGTGTGAGAGAGCTCAGTGTAACTGAGTGAGTGTGAGAGAGCTCAGTGTAACTGTGAGTGAGTGTGAGAGAGCTCAGTGTAACTGTGAGTGTAGGAGAGCTCAGTGTAACTGTGAGTGAGTGTGAGAGAGCTCAGTGTAACTGTGAGTGAGTGTGAGAGAGCTCAGTGTGACTGTGAGTGAGTGTGTGAGAGCTCAATGTAACTGTGAGTGAGTGTGTGAGAGCTCAGTGTAACTGTGAGTGAGTGTGAGAGAGCTCAGTGTAACTGTGAGTGCGTGTGTGAGAGCTCAGTGTAACTGTGAGTGAGTGTGTGAGAGCTCAGTGTAAATGTGAGTGAGTGTGAGAGAGCTCAGTGTAACTGTGAGTGAGTGTGAGAGAGCTCAGTGTAACTGTGAGTGTAGGAGAGCTCAGTGTAACTGTGAGTGAGTGTGAGAGAGCTCAGTGTAACTGTGAGTGAGTGTGAGAGAGCTCAGTGTAACTGTGAGTGTGTGTGTGAGAGCTCAGTGTAACTGTGAGTGAGTGTGTGAGAGCTCAGTGTAACTGAGTGAGTGCGAGAGAGCTCAGTGTAACTGTGAGTGAGAGTGAGAGAGCTCAGTGTAACTGTGAGTGAGTGTGAGAGAGCTCAGTGTAACTGTGAGTGAGTGTGAGAGAGCTCAGTGTAACTGTGAGTGAGTGTGTGAGAGCTCAGTGTCACTGAGTGGGTGTGAGAGATCTCAGTGTAACTGTGAGTGAGTGTGAGAGAGCTCAGTGTAACTGAGTGAGTGTGAGAGAGCTCAGTGTAACTGTGAGTGAGTGTGAGAGAGCTCAGTGTAACTGTGAGTGAGTGTGAGAGAGCTCAGTGTAACTGTGAGTGGGTGTCTGAGATCTCCGTGTAGCTGTGAGTGAGTGTGAGTGAGCTCAGGGTAACTGATTGAGTGTGAGAGAGCTCAGTGTTAGTATCACTGAGTGTGAGAAACCTTGGTGTCAATCTGAGTGAGTGTGAGAGAGCTCAGCGTAACTGAGTGAGTGTGAGAGAGGAAGAAATGTGTGACTGTGAGTGAGAGTGAGAGAGCTCAGTGTAACTGTGAGTGAGTGTCAGAGAGCTCAGTGTAATGGTGAGTGTGCGTGAGAGACTTTGGTGTAACAGTGAGTGAGTGTGAGAGAGCAAGCAACATGTGACTGAGTGTGACAGTGGAGACTTGAGTGAGTGCGAGACAGCAAGCAACATTTATCTGTGAGTGAGTGTGAGAGAGCTCAGTGTAACTGTGAGTGAGTGTGAGAGAGCTCAGTGTAACTGTGAGTGAGTGTGAGAGAGCTCAGTGTAACTCAGTGAGTGTGAGAGAGGAAGCAATGTGTGACTGTGAGTGTGTGTGAGAGAGCTCAGTGTAACTGTGAGTGAGTGTGAGAGAGCTCTGTGTAACTCTGCATGAGTGTGAGAGAGGACAGAGTAGCTGTGAGTGAGTGTGAGAGAGCTCTGTGTAACTGTGAGTGAGTGTGAGAGAGCTCAGTGTAACTGTGAGTGAGTGTGAGAGAGTGCTGTGTAACTCTGCATGAGTATGAGAGAGGACAGAGTAGCTGTGAGTGAGTGTGAGAGAGCTCAGTGTAACTGTGAGTGAGTGTGAGAGAGCTCAGTATAGCTGTGAGTGAGTGTGAGAGAGGACAGTGTAGCTGTAAGTGAGTGTGACGGATCTCGGTGTAACTGTGAGTGAGTGTGAGAGAGCTCAGTGAAAATGTGAGTGAGTGTGAGAGAACTCAGTGTAACTGTGAGTGAGTGTGAGAGAGCTCAGTGTAACTGTGAGTGAGTGTGAGAGAGCTCGGTGTAACTGTGAGTGAGTGTGAGAGAGCTCAGTGTAACTGTGATTGAGTGTGAGAGAGCTCAGAGTAACTGTGAGTGAGTGTCAGAGTGCTCAGAGTAACTGTGAGTGAGAGTGAGAGAGCTCAGTGTAAGTTTCACTCAGTGTGAGAGACCTTGGTGTAAATGTGAGTGAGTGTGAGAGAGCTCAGCAAAACTGTGATTGAGCAGGAGAGAGTAAGCAATATGTGACTGTGAACAAGTGCGAGAGAGCAAGCAACATGCGACTGAGTGTGATATACCCCCATGTAACTCTGAGTGAGTGTGACTGAGCAAGAAACAGGTCACTGTGAGTGAGTGTCAAAGACTTCAGTGTAATTGTGAGTGAGTGTGAGAGAGCTCAGTGTAACTGTGAGTGAGTGTGAGAGGGCTAGCAAAGTGTGACTGTGACTGAGAGTGAGAGACCTCGTAACAACTATGAGTGCGTGTGTGAGAGCTCAGTGTAACTGTGAGTGAGTGTGAGAGAGCTCAGTGTAACTGTGAGTGAGTGTGAGAGAGCTCGGTGTAACTGTGAGTGAGTGTGAGAGAGCTCAGTGTAACTGTGATTGAGTGTGAGAGAGCTCAGAGTAACTGTGAGTGAGTGTCAGAGTGCTCAGAGTAACTGTGAGTGAGAGTGAGAGAGCTCAGTGTAAGTATCACTCAGTGTGAGAGACCTTGGTGTAAATGTGAGTGAGTGTGAGAGAGCTCAGCAAAACTGTGATTGAGCACGAGAGAGTAAGCAATATGTGACTGTGAACAAGTGCGAGAGAGCAAGCAACATGCGACTGAGTGTGATATACCCCCATGTAACTCTGAGTGAGTGTGACTGAGCAAGAAACAGGTCACTGTGAGTGAGTGTCAAAGACTTCAGTGTAACTGTGAGTGAGTGTGAGAGAGCTCAGTGTAACTGTGAGTGAGTGTGAGAGGGCTAGCAAAGTGTGACTGTGACTGAGAGTGAGAGACCTCGTAACAGCTATGAGTGCGTGTGTGAGAGCTCAGTGTAACTGTGAGTGAGTGTGAGAGAGCTCAGTGTAACTGTGAGTGAGTGTGTGAGAGCTCAGTGTAACTGTGAGTGCGTGTGAGAGAGCTCAGTGTAACTGTGAGTGAGTGTGCGAGAGCTCAGTGTAACTGTGAGTGAGTGTGAGTGAGCTCATTGTATCTGTGAGTGAGTGTGAGAGAGCTCAGTGTAACTGTGAGTGAGTGTGAGGGAGCTCAGTATAACTGTGAGTGAGTGTGAGAGTGCTCTGTCTAACTGTGAGTGAGTGTGAGAGAGCTCAGTGTAACTGTGAGTGCGTGTGAGTGAGCTCATTGTAACTGTGAGTGAGTGTGACAGAGCAAGCAACGTGCGACTGAGTGTGACTGTGAGAGGCCTCTGTGTAACTGTGAATGAGTGCGAGAGAGCAAGCAACATGCAACTGAGTGTGATATACCTCCATGTAACTCTGAGTGAGTGTGAGTGAGCAAGCAACAGGTCACTGTGAGTGGGTGTCAAAGACTTCAGTGTAACTGTGAGTGAGTGTGACGGATCTCGGTGTAACTGTGAGTGAGTGTGCGAGAGCTCAGTGTAACTGTGAGTGTGTGTGACGGATCTCGGTGTAACTGTGAGTGAGTGTGAGAGAGCTCAGTGTAACTGTGAGTGAGTGTGACGGAGCTCAGTGTAACTGAGTGAGTGTGACGGAGCTCATTATAACTGTGAGTGAGTGTGAGAGAGCTCAGTTTAACTGTGAGTGAGTGTGAGTGACCTCAGGGAAACTGTGAGTGAGTGTGAGAGAGCTCAGTGTAACTGTGAGTGAGTGTGAGAGAGCTTAGTGTAACTGTGAGTGAGTGTGAGAGAGCTCAGTGGAACTGTGAGTGACTGTGAGAGAGTTTGGTGTCGCTCGGAGTGAATTTGAGAGAACAAACAACTTTTGGTAGAGTGATTGTGAGTGTGAGAGACCTGCATGTAACTATGATGGAGTGTGAGTGAGCAAGCAACATGTTATTGTGAGTGAGTGTGAGAGAGGTCAGAGAGTCTTTGAGTGAGACAGCTCAGTGTAACTGTGAGTGAGTGTGATAGTGCAAGCAATGTGTGACTGTGAGTGAGTGTGAGAAACCTCAGTGTAAATCTGAGTGAGCGTGAGAGACCTCAGTGTAACTGTGAGTGAGTGTGTGAGAGATCAGTGTAACTGTGAGTGAGTGTGAGGGAGCTCAGTATAACTGTGAGTGAGTGTGAGAGTGCTCAGTGTAACTGTGAGTGAGTGTGAGAGAGCTCAGTGTAACTGTGAGTGAGTGTGAGTGAGCTCATTGTAACTCTGAGTGAGTGTCAGAGTGCTCAGTGTAACTGTGAGTGAGTGTGAGAGAGCTCAGTATAACTGTGAGTGAGTGTGAGAGTGCTCAGTGTAACTGTGAGTGAGTGTGAGAGAGCTCAGTGTAACTGTGAGTGAGTGTGAGAGAGCTCATTGTAACTCTGAGTGAGTGTCAGAGTGCTCAGTGTAACTGTGAGTGAGTGTGAGAGAGCTCAGTATAACTGTGTGTGTGAGAGAGCTCATGTAATTGTGAGTGAGTGTGAGTGAGTGAGTGTGAGAGAGCTCAGTATAACTGTGAGTGAGTGTGAGAGTGCTCAGTGTAACTGTGAGTGAGTGTGAGAGAGCTCAGTGTAACTGTGAGTGAGTGTGAGAGAGCTCATTGTAACTCTGAGTGAGTGTCAGAGTGCTCAGTGTAACTGTGAGTGAGTGTGAGAGAGCTCAGTATAACTGTGTGTGTGAGAGAGCTCATGTAATTGTGAGTGAGTGTGAGTGAGTGAGTGTGAGAGAGCTCAGTATAACTGTGAGTGTGTGTGAGAGAGCTCAGTGTGACTGTGAGTGAGTGTGAGAGGGCTAGCAAATTGTGACAGTGACTGAGAGTGAGAGACCTCGTAGCAACTATGAGTGTGTGTGTGAGAGCTCAGTGTAACTGTGAGTGAGTGTCAGAGAGCTCAGTGTAACTGTGAGTGAGTGTGAGTGAGCTCATTGTAACTGTGAGTGAGTGTGTGAGAGCTCAGTGTAACTGTGAGTGAGTGTGAGTGAGCTCATTGTAACTGTGAGTGAGTGTGTGAGAGCTCAGTGTAACTGTGAGTGAGTGTCAGAGAGCTCAGTGTAACTGTGAGTGAGTGTGAGTGAGCTCATTGTAACTGTGAGTGAGTGTGTGAGAGCTCAGTGTAACTGTGAGTGAGTGTGAGTGAGCTCATTGTAACTGTGAGTGCGTGTGTGAGAGCTCTATGTAACTGTGAGTGAGTGTGTGAGAGCTCAGTGTAACTGTGAGTGAGTGTCAGAGAGCTCAGTGTAACTGTGAGTGAGTGTGAGTGAGCTCATTGTAACTGTGAGTGAGTGTGAGCGAGCTCATTGTAACTGAGTGAGTGTGAGAGAGCTCAGTGTAACTGTGAGTGAGTGTGAGTGAGCTCACTGTATCTGTGAGTGAGTGTGACAGAGCAAGCACCATGCGACTGAGTGTGATATACCTCCATGTAACTCTGAGTGTGTGTGAGTGAGCAAGCAACAGGTCACTGAGTGAGTGTCAAAGATTTCAGTGTAACTGTGAGTGAGTGTGACGGATCTCGGTGTAACTCTGAGTGAGTGTGAGAGAGCTCAGTGTAACTGTGAGTGAGTGTGACGGAGCTCAGTGTAACTGTGAGTGAGTGTGACGGAGCTCGGTGTAACTGTGAGTTAGTGTGACGGAGCTCAGTGTAACTGTGAGTGAGTGTGAGAGAGATCAGTGTAACTGTGAGTGAGTGTGAGAGAGCTCAGGGTAACTGTGAGTGAGTGTGAGAGAGCTCAGTGTAACTGTGAATGAGTGTGTGTGAGAGAGAGCAACATGTAACTGTGAGTGAGTGTGAGAGAGCTCAGAGTAACTGTGAGTGAGTGTGAGAGAGCTCAGAGTAACTGTGAGTGAGTGTGAGAGAGCAACATGTAACTGTGAGTGAGTGTGAGAGAGCTCAGAGTAACTGTGCGTGAGTGTGAGAGAGCAACATGTAACTGTGAGTGAGTGTGAGAGAGCTCAGAGTAACTGTGAGTAAGTGTGAGGGAGAGCAACATGTAACTGTGAGTGAGTGTGAGAGAGCTCAGAGTAACTGTGAGTAAGTGTGAGGGAGCTCAGTGTAACTGTGAGTGAGTGTGAGAGATCTCACTGTAACTGGAGTGAGTGTGAGTGAGCTCAGTACAACTGTGAGTGAGTGTAAGAATGCTCAATATAACTGTGTGTGTGAGAGAGCTCAGTGTAACTGTGAGTGTGATCGAGTGAGTGTGAGAGAGCTCAGTATAACTGTGAATGTGTGTGAGTGAGCTCAGTGTGATTGTGAGTGAGAGAGCTCAGTATAACTGTGTGTGTGAGAGCCAGCATTCTACTCGCTTTCTCCCCATATTCATAGACTGCCCCCTTGCTTTCCTCAGCTGTGCTACCGCTTTCCCTGTAGTCAGCAGTTCAAACTCTGCCTGCAGACTCCGCCGCTCTATCAGTAGCCCCGTGTTTCAGGGGCCTCCGCGTATCTCCTGTCCACTCGGAGTATCTCCTCCACCAGTGCCTCCCCCTCGGCACTTTCTCTCTTTTCCCTATGGGATCGAATTGAGATGAGCTCCCCTCTGACAACTGCCTTCAGTGCCTCCCAGACCGTTGCCGCTGCGACCTCACCTGTATCGTTTGTTTCCAGGTAATCCTGGATGTTCCTGCTAATCCGCCCGCAGACCTCTTCGTCCGCCAGCAGCCCCACATCCAGTCTTCAGAGTGGGCGCTGCCCTCTCTCCTCATTAAGCCGCAGGTCCACCCAGTGCGGGGAATGGTCTGAGACTGTGATTGCTGAGTATTCTGTCCCCGCCACCGTTGGGATTAACACCCTGCTCAAGACAAAGAAGTCTAAACGGGAATAAACCTTATGAACGTGGGAGAAAAAAGAGAACTCCTTCGCTCTCGGCCGCGCGAACCTCCAGGGATCCACCCCCCCTTTCCCCCCCTTTCCCTCCTTCCCCCCCCTTCCCCCCCTCCTCCCCCTTCCCCCACCCCCATCTGCTCCATAAACCCCTTCAGTTCCTTAGCCGCTGCCAGTCGCTTCCCTGTCCTGGACTTCGACCAGTCCAGCTCGGGGTCGATGACTGTGTTAAAGTCTCCCCCCTTGATCAGGTTGTGTGACTCTAAGTCCAGGATTTTAGTCTCCCCCCATGATCAGGTGGTGTGACTCTAAGTCCGGGATTTTACCTCGCATGCGTATCATAAATTCCACATCATCCCAATTCGGAGCGTCGACGTTCACAAACACCACCCAGACCCCCTCCCACTTTCCACTCACCATTATATACCTGCCCCCCTTATCTGCCACAATTCTCCCAGCCTCGAATGTCACACCCTTACGGATCAGAATTGCTACCACCCTGGTCTTCGAATCCAGCCCTGAATGGAACACCTGGCCTACCCATCCCTTTCTCAATCTCGTTTGATCTGCGAGCTTTAAATGTGTCTCCTGAAGCATTGCTACGTCTGCCTTTAACCCCTTTAGATGCACGAACAGGCGCGCTCTTTTGACCGGCCCATTCAAACCCCTCACATTCCACGTGATCAGCCTGGATGGGGGACCTAACCCCCCCTCCCCCCCTGCCGACTAGCCATCGCCCTTTCCTGACCAACCTCGAGCCCGTGCCCTTCGCTTCCTCGAGCGCTCCCACAGGGACCACAGCCCCCGACCCTCAATTGGTACCCTGAAATTGATACCTCCTCTGTCAGCAAAGCAGCATCCCCCCCACACCCCGCCCCCCGCAACAGCCCCACAACCCAAAACCCCCCGCCAAGCACCAGCTGGGCACTTGCTCACCCCCCCCACTACGCTTGCCTTGTGTCTTTTATAGTCAGATCCCACCCCTGAGTGTGCTGCTTGCTTATTGGCCATGCCCTGTTCTCTGTGTCCATTAGCTGCCTGTCTGTATATCATTATGTGTGTGTCTGCATATCATGACATCTCTCCCTTTTTTTTAATGTTTGGATGACATATGCGAACGTATTTACAAGAATAAGCCAATATTAACATATAAACATGCAGTGGATGTGAACATATGGACATGTGAGAACAGCTGTCTAATGCGAGAACACAGAACATGGTAAACAGAACAAATGTTCATAAGTCCAGTCTCGGGGGCTTGCGTCTGATCCTGGTCGACCGCTGGAGAGATGGTGGTGGGGGACAGCGCCTTGATGGACGGGATTAAAACCTGACTGGTGGCCTCGTGAGTCGAGGTATCAGGAGGTGGCAAAACAACAGAAGGAAACAGAGAAGAATGTGGTTGTGGGCAGGCAACTTTGCGCAGTGCCCGTCTGTTTCGTGGCACAACAGAACCATCATCCAGAAGCACAACATCCGAGCAGGGGGCAGCCTGTCGAACAACGACAGCTGGAGCTGACCAGCCTCCATCAGGGATTGTGACCCAAACAGTGTCTGACGGGGATAACACGGGCAAATCGGTGGCATGAGCATCATAGCCCTGTTTTTGCTGGTCTCGGAGTTGCTGCACCTTCTGCAGCGCCGGGAGGTGATCCAGGTTGGGCACGTGTATGGCTGGAAGTGTCGTTCGCAGATCCCTGTTCATCAGGAGTTGAGCCGGCGACATGCCAGTGGGGTCGCCCTGTACGCAAGCAGCGCAAGGTGAATGTCAGACGCAGAATCCGCAGCCTTGCAGTTGAGCTGCTTCACTATTTGCACCCCTTTCTCAAATTTGCTGTTTGACTGCGGATAGTGTGGGCTGGAAGTAACGTGCATGAACTGATATGACTGGGCAAACAGAGACCATTCATGGCTGCTGAAGCACGGGCCATTGTCACTCATGACAGTGAGTGGGATACCATGCCTGGAGAACGTCTCCTTACAGGCCTTGATGACGGTCCGAGATGTGAGGTCTGAGAGCTTCACGACTTCAGGGTAATTGGAAAGTAATCAATGATTAACATGTAATCACGACCATTTGCATGAAAGAGTTCGATGCCAACCTTGGACATTGGAGAGGTTTCGATGTCATGCTGCTGAACCGTCTCCTTACTCTGCGCTGGATGGAAGCGTTGACAGGTGGCACAGTTAAGGACCATGTTCGCGATGTCCTGGCTGAATCCGGGCCAGTAGACAGCCTGCCTGGCTCTGCATCTGCACTTTTCCACACCCAGGTGGCCCTCATGGATTTGCCGGAGCACCAAGCTCTGAAGACTGAGTGGAATTACAATCCGGCCCAGTTTGAGGAGGATACCATCAGCCACCGTGAGGCCGTCCTTTACATTGAAAAATTGAGGGCACTGCCCTTTTTGTCAGCCATTGGCTAGGTGTTGCATCACACGCTGCAAGAGGGGGTCTTTGGCTGTCTCCTCACGGATATGAATCACCTTCTCATCAGATGCCGGGAGGGTGCTAGCACACAGCTGCACCTGTGACTCAACCTGTGACTTAATTTGCCGGATGACGTTCATTAGTTCACTAGGCACAGTGATGGAGCAGGACAGTCTATTGGCAATGATGAGCTCAAAGTCATACCTTCTGAGTTTGAGGAGGATGTGCTGCAACCAAGGCGTCATGTCATTAAGATCCTTGTGGATAATGTGGACCAGGGGCCTGTGATCCGTCTCAACTGTGAATGTTGGCAGGCCGTAGACATAGTTGTGAAACTTGAGAATGCCAGTGAGGAAGCCGAGGCATTCGTTCTCGATTTGTGCATACCTTTGTTCGGTGGGTGTCATTGCCCTTGCTGCGTAAGCAACCGGTGCCCAGGATGAGGTGACATCGCGTTGCAGCAGTTCCGCACCGATGCCTTCCTGGCTCGCATCTGTCGAGATTTTCGTTTCCCTGTCTGGGTCAAAAAATGCCAATACGGGTGCAGTGGTGAGCTTAGCTTTCAGCTCCAACCACTCTGCCTGATGGGCTGATGGGCCACCTTCCACTCGAAGGCAGTGGACTGCTTCATTAGGTTTTGTTGGGCTGTGGTGTGTGAGGCCATGTTTGGGATGAACTTGCCTAGATAATTGACCATGCCCAGGAAGCGCAATACCGCCTTCTTGTCCGCCGGGACCTTCATGGCTGCGATGGCCTTGACCTTGTCTGTGTCGGGGCACACGCCCTGCTGAGAGATCTGGTCTCCTAGGAACTTGAGTGTTGACATGCCAAAGCAACATTTGGCCCTGTTCAGCTTCAGACCATTGGCGTGGACACGGCGGAATACCTGATGGAGACGGGAAACATGCTCCTCAGGGGTCGTGGACCATATGATGACGTTGTCCACGTACACATGAACCCCTTAAATGCCCTCCATCATCTGCTCCATGATGTGATGAAATATCTCCGATGCCGAGACAATGCCAAATGGCATACGGTTATAGCAGTACCTGCCAAACGGTGTGTTGAAGGTGCAGAGCCTTCTGCTGGACTCATCCAGCTGGATTTGCCAGAATCCATGGAGGATGTTGTTGAATAAACCCGCTGCACTAGGTTTAGCTTTTCGCAGGCATGCGCGCCCAGTAGGGATGCCCTGTCCGGCTTGACAATTTCAAACCTTAGCCGTGCATGGGTACTCCGGTTGGAGACGAGTAGATGGCAGGATCTCAGTGCCGTGATGGCATTACTGTTACAGTCCAGGAGCCTGCAGGCTGCTGGAAGGAGCTTGGGGGAGCTTCTTGATGCTTTTGAAATCTGCCTGTGAGAGGAGGTTGACACAAGCATCTGTGTCCAGCTTAAACTGATGGAGCAGTGGTTGACCTGCATCACCGCCGCCATTCGTCCGCAGAATCCACAGCGAGGATGGATTGAGTGAGAGATGAATTAGGTGCGACATGTTCACGTGTGGTAATGATGCCCACTCGGCAGGCGGACTCCAGGCACTCGTACCCTGGATCCGTTGTACTGCCAGGATCAGAATCCTGTAATCGTCGTTGCACATTCTGGACATGCCGTCGTCGGAATTGGGAGCGCTGGCCCCTGACTGGTGGTGCAGATCTGCATAAGGCTGCATAGTGTCCAGGCTTCCCGCAGTTTAAACATCGCCTGCCTCTTGCAGGCAGTGTCCCTTTAAGTGGGCGTTGCCACAGTTCGGGCACGTCATGACGCCGGCGTCGTGACGTGGTGTACGTCGTCGCACATGCACAAAGCGGTCGGCAGACATCTGCACCTGCGCAGTGTGGGTGTCAGCTGCTTAGTTATCCCATTCGTATCGCACGTGCGTGGGGCTCCGGGAAAGCACGTGAGATGGCCGCTGTCTTCAATGCTGAGGCGCTGAATCTGGGAGATGGCTTGCACACTCTCTGCCTCGTGGGAGGCAAGTTTCTCATTTTCAGCCGATTTGTATTGGGAATACCGATTTTTGGCGTGCTCATGCACTGTACATTTTCAATCGCGACTGGCAGGGTCATATGCTTGATTTTTAAGAGTTGCTCTCTCAGAGGATCAGAGTGAACTCCAAACATGATTTGGTCTCTGATCATGGAGTCAGCAATATCACCAAAGCTGCAGGACAGCGCTTGCAGGCAGAGGCTAGTTAAGAAGGCATTGAAAGATTCATCTTTACTTTGTAGACGCTGTTTGAATATGTAGCGCTCAAAGATTTCATTGGTGTCCACTTCACAGTGACTATCGAACTTGTCCAGGATGGTCTGAAACTTGTTCTTGTCCTGGCCTTCGGTGAAGTTAAAAGAGTTGAAGAGTTTGATGGCTTGATCACCGCTGTTGAGAGGAGAAGCGCGATCGTTCTTGCATCAGATGCACCCTCGAGGTCTGAGGCTTCGATGTACAGCAGAAATTTTTGCTTGAATGTCCGCCAGTTGGCACTGAGATTGCCGGAGGTTCTGAGCTGGTGAGGAGCCTGAATCATCTCCATGGTGCCGGGATACATTTGCTGGTCGTCACGGAATGGACTGAGGTAAGCCACCTTAAATTAGTAGTCTCCTGGTATCATGTTGTGTTAGGTACGCTGGTCTAACACTGGCTGCAACTGAATGCAGCTTAGATCAGAAAGATACTCCAGACCTTGAAGTTAGTTCAATCAGGTTTATTGAAGTAATATCACAATTAGCACAGTTCTCTGTGAGTTTGACTCTCTGCTAACTTAAGTGTGGTTACTCTGTCTGACTGGACCAGACTAGCTCTTAGCCACGTGGTGGTGGTGTGAGATTGTAACAACAAACTTGACTGACTCTCTAGATGTTCATCAGTGGAAAGAGGCGGAGTGTGAGTGCCTCGTGCCTTTTATAGTCAGATCCCACCCCTGAGTGTCCTGTCTGCCTATTGGTCATGTCCTGTTCCCTCTGTCCATTAGCTGCTTGTCTGGATATCATGAAGTGTCTGTCTACATATCATGACAAGTGTTAGCTCAATGTGAGTGAGCTCAGTGTGAGTTCAGTGCGTGTGAGCTCAGTGTGATGTGGAGATGCTGGCGTTGGACTGGGGTCAGCACAGTAAGAAGTCTGTCAAAACCACGTTAAAGTCCAACAGGTTTGTTTCAAACACTAGCTTTTGGAACACTGCTCCTTCCTCAGGGAACCTGAGGAAAGAGCTCAGTATGAGGGAGATCAGTGTGTGTGAGCTCAGTGTGAGCTCAGTGTGAGCTCAGTGTGTGTGAGCTCAGTGTGAGTGAGCTCAGTGTGAGTGAGCTCAGTGTGAGCTCAGTGTGAGTGAGCTCAGTGTGAGTGAGCTCAGTGTGAGCTCAGTGTGAGCTCAGTGTGTGTGAGCTCAGTGTGAGTGAGCTCAGTGTGAGCTCAGTGTGAGTGAGCTCAGTGTGAGCTCAGTGTGAGTGAGCTCAGTGTGAGCTCAGTGTGAGTGAGCTCAGTGTGTGTGAGCTCAGTGTGAGCTCAGTGTGTGTGAGCTCAGTGTGAGCTCAGTGTGAGTGAGCTCAGTGTGAGCTCAGTGTGAGCTCAGTGTGAGCTCAGTGTGAGCTCAGTGTGAGTGAGCTCAGTGTGTGTGAGCTCAGTGTGAGCTCAGTGTGAGCTCAGTGTGAGCTCAGTGTGAGCTCAGTGTGAGTGAGCTCAGTGTGTGTGAGCTCAGTGTGAGTGAGCTCAGTGTGAGTGAGCTCAGTGTGAGTGAGCTCAGTGTGAGCTCAGTGTGAGTGAGCTCAGTGTGAGCTCAGTGTGAGTGAGCTCAGTGTGTGTGAGCTCAGTGTGAGTGAGCTCAGTGTGAGTGAGCTCAGTGTGAGCTCAGTGTGAGTGAGCTCAGTGTGAGCTCAGTGTGGTGAGCTCAGTGTGTGTGAGCTCAGTGTGAGTGAGCTCAGTGTGAGCTCAGTGTGAGTGAGCTCAGTGTGAGCTCAGTGTGAGTGAGCTCAGTGTGAGCTCAGTGTGAGTGAGCTCAGTGTGTGTGAGCTCAGTGTGAGTGAGCTCAGTGTGAGTGAGCTCAGTGTGAGTGAGCTCAGTGTGAGCTCAGTGTGAGTGAGCTCAGTGTGAGTGAGCTCAGTGTGAGCTCAGTGTGAGTGAGCTCAGTGTGAGTGAGCTCAGTGTGAGCTCAGTGTGAGCTCAGTGTGTGTGAGCTCAGTGTGTGTGAGCTCAGTGTGAGTGAGCTCAGTGTGAGCTCAGTGTGAGTGAGCTCAGTGTGAGCTCAGTGTGAGTGAGCTCAGTGTGAGTGAGCTCAGTGTGAGTGAGCTCAGTGTGAGCTCAGTGTGAGCTCAGTGTGAGTGAGCTCGTGTTGAGCTCAGTGTGAGCTCAGTGGAGCTCAGTGTGAGTGAGCTCAGTGTGAGTGAGCCTCAGTGTGGGTGAGCTCAGTGTGAGTGAGCTCAGTGTGAGTGAGCTCAGGTGAGTGAGCTCAGTGTGAGTGAGCTCAGTGTGGTGAGCTCAGTGTGAGTGAGCTCAGTGTGAGTGAGCTCAGTGTGAGTGAGCTCAGTGTGAGTGAGCTCAGTGTGAGCTCAGTGTGAGTGAGCTACAGTGTGAGCTCAGTGTTGAGTGAGCTCATGTGAGTGAGCTCAGTGTGAGCTCAGTGGGTGAAGCTCAGGGTGTGTGAGCTCAGTGTGAGCTCAGTGTGAGTGCTCAGTGTGATTGTGAGCTCAGTGAGTGAGCTCAGTGTGAGTGAGCTCAGTGTGAGTGAGCTCAGTGTGAGCTCAGTGTGAGCTCAGTGTGAGTGAGCTCAGTGTGAGTGAGCTCAGTGTGAGTGAGCTCAGTGTGAGTGAGCTCAGTGTGAGTGAGCTCAGTGTGAGTGAGCTCAGTGTGAGTGAGCTCAGTGTGTGTGAGCTCAGTGTGAGCTCAGTGTGAGTCAGTGTGAGTGAGCTCAGTGTGAGTGAGCTCAGTGTGAGCTCAGTGTGAGTGAGCTCAGTGTGAGTGAGCTCAGTGTGAGTGAGCTCAGTGTGAGTGAGCTCAGTGTGAGTGAGCTCAGTGTGAGTGAGCTCAGTGTGAGTGAGCTCAGTGTGAGTGAGCTCAGTGTGAGCTCAGTGTGAGTGAGCTCAGTGTGAGTGAGCTCAGTGTGAGTGAGCTCAGTGTGAGCTCAGTGTGAGCTCAGTGTGAGCTCAGTGTGAGCTCAGTGTGAGCTCAGTGTGAGCTCAGTGTGAGTGAGCTCAGTGTGAGCTCAGTGTGAGTGAGCTCAGTGTGAGCTCAGTGTGTGTGAGCTCAGTGTGAGTGAGCTCAGTGTGAGCTCAGTGTGAGTGAGCTCAGTGTGAGCTCAGTGTGTGTGAGCTCAGTGTGAGCTCAGTGTGAGCTCAGTGTGAGTGAGCTCAGTGTGAGTGAGCTCAGTGTGAGCTCAGTGTGAGCTCAGTGTGAGTGAGCTCAGTGTGAGTGAGCTCAGTGTGAGCTCAGTGTGAGCTCAGTGTGAGTGAGCTCAGTGTGAGTGAGCTCAGTGTGAGCTCAGTGTGTGTGAGCTCAGTGTGAGCTCAGTGTGAGCTCAGTGTGAGTGAGCTCAGTGTGAGCTCAGTGTGAGTGAGCTCAGTGTGAGTGAGCTCAGTGTGAGTGAGCTCAGTGTGAGTGAGCTCAGTGTGTGTGAGCTCAGTGTGAGCTCAGTGTGAGTGAGCTCAGTGTGAGTGAGCTCAGTGTGAGTGAGCTCAGTGTGAGTGAGCTCAGTGTGAGTGAGCTCAGTGTGTGTGAGCTCAGTGTGAGCTCAGTGTGTGTGAGCTCAGTGTGAGCTCAGTGTGAGTGAGCTCAGTGTGAGTGAGCTCAGTGTGAGTGAGCTCAGTGTGTGAGCTCAGTGTGAGCTCAGTGTGAGTGAGCTCAGTGTGAGCTCAGTGTGAGTGAGCTCAGTGTGAGCTCAGTGTGAGTGAGCTCAGTGTGAGTGAGCTCAGTGTGAGCTCAGTGTGAGTGAGCTCAGTGTGAGCTCAGTGTGAGCTCAGTGTGAGTGAGCTCAGTGTGAGCTCAGTGTGAGTGAGCTCAGTGTGAGCTCAGTGTGAGTGAGCTCAGTGTGAGTGAGCTCAGTTAGAGCTCAGTGTGAGCTCAGTGTGAGTGAGCTCAGTGTGAGCTCAGTGTGAGCTCAGTGTGAGTCTCAGTGTGAGTGAGCTCAGTGTGAGCTCAGTGTGAGTGAGCTCAGTGTGAGCTCAGTGTGAGGGAGCTCAGTGTGTGTGAGCTCAGTGTGAGCTCAGTGTGTGTGAGCTCAGTGTGAGCTCAGTGTGTGTGAGCTCAGTGTGAGCTCAGTGTGAGTGAGCTCAGTGTGTGTGAGCTCAGTGTGAGCTCAGTGTGAGTGAGCTCAGTGTGAGCTCAGTGTGTGTGAGCTCAGTGTGAGCTCAGTGTGAGTGAGCTCAGTGTGAGTGAGCTCAGTGTGAGCTCAGTGTGAGTGAGCTCAGTGTGAGTGAGTCAGTGTGAGTCAGTGTGAGTGAGCTCAGTGTGAGTGAGCTCAGTGTGAGCTCAGTGTGAGCTCAGTGTGAGCTCAGTGTGAGTGAGCTCAGTGTGAGTGAGCTCAGTGTGTGTGAGCTCAGTGTGAGCTCAGTGTGAGCTCAGTGTGAGTGAGCTCAGTGTGAGTGAGCTCAGTGTGAGTGAGCTCAGTGTGAGCTCAGTGTGAGTGAGCTCAGTGTGAGTGAGCTCAGTGTGTGTGAGCTCAGTGTGAGCTCAGTGTGAGTGAGCTCAGTGTGAGCTCAGTGTGAGTGAGCTCAGTGTGAGTGAGCTCAGTGTGAGTGAGCTCAGTGTGAGCTCAGTGTGAGCTCAGTGTGAGTGAGCTCAGTGTGAGCTCAGTGTGAGTGAGCTCAGTGTGAGCTCAGTGTGAGTGAGCTCAGTGTGAGTGAGCTCAGTGTGAGCTCAGTGTGAGTGAGCTCAGTGTGAGTGAGCTCAGTGTGAGCTCAGTGTGAGCTCAGTGTGAGCTCAGTGTGAGTGAGCTCAGTGTGAGCTCAGTGTGAGTGAGCTCAGTGTGAGTGAGCTCAGTGTGAGTGAGCTCAGTGTGAGCTCAGTGTGTGTGAGCTCAGTGTGAGCTCAGTGTGAGCTCAGTGTGTGTGAGCTCAGTGTGAGTGAGCTCAGTGTGAGTGAGCTCAGTGTGAGCTCAGTGTGAGTGAGCTCAGTGTGAGCTCAGTGTGAGTGAGCTCAGTGTGAGCTCAGTGTGAGCTCAGTGTGAGTGAGCTCAGTGTGAGCTCAGTGTGAGCTCAGTGTGAGCTCAGTGTGAGTGAGCTCAGTGTGAGTGAGCTCAGTGTGAGTGAGCTCAGTGTGAGTGAGCTCAGTGTGAGCTCAGTGTGTGTGAGCTCAGTGTGAGTGAGCTCAGTGTGAGTGAGCTCAGTGTGAGCTCAGTGTGTGTGAGCTCAGTGTGAGTGAGCTCAGTGTGAGTGAGCTCAGTGTGAGCTCAGTGTGAGTGAGCTCAGTGTGAGCTCAGTGTGTGTGAGCTCAGTGTGAGTGAGCTCAGTGTGAGTGAGCTCAGTGTGAGCTCAGTGTGAGTGAGCTCAGTGTGAGTGAGCTCAGTGTGAGTGAGCTCAGTGTGAGTGAGCTCAGTGTGAGCTCAGTGTGAGCTCAGTGTGAGTGAGCTCAGTGTGAGTGAGCTCAGTGTGAGCTCAGTGTGAGCTCAGTGTGAGCTCAGTGTGAGTGAGCTCAGTGTGAGTGAGCTCAGTGTGAGCTCAGTGTGAGCTCAGTGTGAGTGAGCTCAGTGTGAGTGAGCTCAGTGTGAGCTCAGTGTGAGCTCAGTGTGAGTGAGCTCAGTGTGTGTGAGCTCAGTGTGAGCTCAGTGTGAGTGAGCTCAGTGTGAGTGAGCTCAGTGTGAGCTCAGTGTGAGTGAGCTCAGTGTGAGCTCAGTGTGAGTGAGCTCAGTGTGAGCTCAGTGTGAGCTCAGTGTGAGTGAGCTCAGTGTGAGCTCAGTGTGAGCTCAGTGTGAGCTCAGTGTGAGTGAGCTCAGTGTGAGCTCAGTGTGAGTGAGCTCAGTGTGTGTGAGCTCAGTGTGAGCTCAGTGTGAGCTCAGTGTGTGTGAGCTCAGTGTGAGTGAGCTCAGTGTGAGTGAGCTCAGTGTGAGTGAGCTCAGTGTGAGTGAGCTCAGTGTGAGCTCAGTGTGAGTGAGCTCAGTGTGAGCTCAGTGTGAGTGAGCTCAGTGTGAGCTCAGTGTGAGCTCAGTGTGAGTGAGCTCAGTGTGAGCTCAGTGTGAGTGAGCTCAGTGTGAGCTCAGTGTGAGGGAGCTCAGTGTGAGTGAGCTCAGTGTGAGCTCAGTGTGTGTGAGCTCAGTGTGAGCTCAGTGTGAGTGAGCTCAGTGTGAGTGAGCTCAGTGTGAGCTCAGTGTGAGTGAGCTCAGTGTGAGTGGCTCAGTGTGAGTGAGCTCAGTGTGAGTGAGCTCAGTGTGGTGAGCTCAGTGTGAGTGAGCTCAGTGTGAGTGAGCTCAGTGTGATGAGCTCAGTGTGAGTGAGCTCAGTGTGAGCTCAGTGTGAGCTCAG